>NC_048572.1:77750914-77780914 GCF_013265735.2 Oncorhynchus mykiss
TCCCCGAGAACACAGTGGCCTCCATCATTATTAAATGTAAGAAGTTTGGAACCACCAAGACTCTACCTAGAGCTGGCCGTCTGGCCAAACTGAGCAATCGCGGGAAAAGGGCCTTGGTCAGGGAGGTGACCAAGAACCCAGTGGTCACTCTGACAGAGCTCCAGAGTTCCTCTGTGGAGATGGGAGAACCTTCCAGAAGGACAACCATCTCTGCAGCATTCCACCAATCAGACCTTTATGGTAGAGTGGCCTGACGGAAGCCTCTCCTCAGTAAAAGGCACATGAGAGCTTGCCTGGAGTGCCAAAAGGCACCTAAAGACTCCGGAGAGACCTGAAAATAGCTGTGCAGCAACGCTCCCAATGCAACCTGACAGAGCTTGAGAGGATCTGCGGAGAAGAATGGGAGAAACTCCCCAAATACAGGTGTGTCAAGCTTGTAGCGTCATACCCAAGAAGACTCAAGGCTGTAATCACTGCCAAAGGTGCTTCAACAAAGTACTGAGTAAAGGGTCTGAATTCTTATGTAAATGTAATATTTCATATTTTTATTTTTTCTACATTTGCAAACATTTCTAAAAAAAACTGTTTTTGCTTTGTCCTTATGTGGTATTGTATGTAGGTTGATGAGGGGGAAAAAACGATTTAATACATTTTAGAATAAGGCTGTAATGTAACAAAATGTGGAAAAGTCAAGGGGTCTGAATACTTTCCGAATGCATTGTTGATGGAATCAAATATCATTCAGTGATCTGGCTATTTGAAAATGTTTAATCAAAGCCAACATCAGCTTGTACAAGATGTTTTCGGCAATGCATGTGCAGATCGGAGATACAGTAGATGTCTTTGAAAACACTGAAAAATTATCTTTCTAATTGAAAACCCTGTCTTATCTTAGCTAATGACAATGTCGGTGGGCTTGACATCTCAGTGTTGTGCTGTGTACTCTATGGGCTTGACATCTCAGTGTTGTGCTGTGTACTCTATGGGCTTGACATCTCAGTGTTGTCCTGTGTACTCTATGGGCTTGACATCTCAGTGTTGTGCTGTGTACTCTATGGGCTTGTCATCTCAGTGTTGTGCTGTGTACTCTATGGGCTTGACATCTCAGTGTTGTGCTGTGTACTCTATGGGCTTGTCATCTCAGTGTTGTGCTGTGTACTCTATGGGCTTGACATCTCAGTGTTGTGCTGCGTACTCTATGGGCTTGTCATCTCAGTGTTGTGCTGTGTACTCTATGGGCTTGTCATCTCAGTGTTGTGCTGCGTACTCTATGGGCTTGTCATCTCAGTGTTGTGCTGCGTACTCTATGGGCTTGTCATCTCAGTGTTGTGCTGTGTACTCTATGGGCTTGTCATCTCAGTGTTGTGCTGTGTACTCTATGGGCTTGACATCTCAGTGTTGTGCTGTGTACTCTATGGGCTTGACATCTCAGTGTTGTGCTGTGTACTCTATGGGCTTGACATCTCAGTGTTGTGCTGTGTACTCTATGGGCTTGACATCTCAGTGTTGTGCTGTGTACTCTATGGGCTTGACATCTCAGTGTTGTGCTGTGTACTCTATGGGCTTGTCATCTCAGTGTTGTGCTGTGTACTCTATGGGCTTGTCATCTCAGTGTTGTGCTGCGTACTCTATGGGCTTGTCATCTCAGTGTTGTGCTGTGTACTCTATGGGCTTGTCATCTCAGTGTTGTGCTGTGTACTCTATGGGCTTGTCATCTCAGTGTTGTGCTGTGTACTCTATGGGCTTGACATCTCAGTGTTGTGCTGTGTACTCTATGGGCTTGCTGCAGTTGAGTTCTGTGTTGTAACGTTTGCCCTTGCCGCTGCTCAGGACTGTGTGTGTGCGTTTGTGTGTGTCTTATCTGACTGTAGCATAGTACTGCACCATAAATACATACAGTACCTCTGTTGCAGACCCAGCTCCAAGTTATAAAATGTGTGTGTGATGCAGTCGAGCGTGTGTATATGTGTGTATGCATGCATGTGTTCGTTGTGCGCGTGTCTGTTTGTGTGTGTGTGAGTGTGTGTGTCTGCCTATGTGTGTGTGTGTTCGGGCTCGGCTTTCTGTTGCTTGAGGAGATATTTCAACCGGGGCTCAAAGGCGAGCCAAGGGTACTGCTAAACACTCCCCATTAGCTAGACCAGATTAACATGTACAGTCAGAGAGAGGGGGGGTGGAGAGGGAGAAGAAGAAGGAGATGGTGAGGGATTTTAAAAAGAGGGATTGTAGAGAGGAAGGGGGGGGGGACCATTCCAAGTTGATGATGAATATGCAAATAAGGCAATTATAACCTAAGGTGTTATGTTAATTAAGGATAGAGATCTCGCCCATGTGACCTATTCTAGCTCTTATCTGCCCCTTATCAAACGTATCAGCTGTCTAACCACTCCTATAGGGCTCCTCACTGCTCAGCTCTCCTTAATAACTGACCTGTGATCAGCTGTCTAACCACTGCTATATGGCTCCTCACTGCTCAGCTCTCTTTAATAACTGTTTTGGGATCAATAATAAGCTGTCCCTAACATACAGTAGCTCTTACTGAAACAATATTTGTATTTACTTGTTTTGAATAGTTTAATTCTTTATACAGATACGTTAACCGTTTTCTTATGAGTTGCATATACAGTTGAAGTCAGACGTTTACATACACTTAGGTTGGAGTCATTAAAACCTTTTTTTCAACAACTCCACACATTTCTTGTTAACAAACTATAGTTTTGGCAAGTCGGTTAGGACATCTACTTTGTGCATGACAAGTAATTTTTACAAAAATCATTTACAGAAAGACTATTTCACTTGTAACTCACTATATCACAATTTCAGTGGGTCATAAGTTTACATACACTAAGATAACGTACCTTTAAATAGCTTGGAAAATTCCAGAAAATGATGTCATGGCTTTAGATTAGAAGCTTCTGATAGGCTAATTGACATAATTTGAGTTAATTGGAGGTGTACCTGTGGATGTATTTCAAGGCCTATCTTCAAACTCAGTGCCTCTTTGCTTGACATCATAGGAAAATCAAAATAAATCAGCCAAGACCTTGTAGACCTCCACAAGTCTGGTTCATCCTTGGGAGCAATTTCCAAACGCCTGAAGGAACCACGTTCATCTGTACAAACAATAGTACTCAAGTATAAACACCATGGGACCATGCAGCCGTCACACAGCTCAGGAAGGAGATGCATTCTGTCTCCTAGAGATGAACGTACTTTGTGCGAAAAGTGCAAATCAATCCCAGAACAGCAGCAAAGGACCTTGTGAAGATGCTGGAGGAAACAGGCACAAAAGTATCCATATCCACAGTAAAACAAGTCCTATATCGACATAACCTGAAAGGCCGCTCAGCAAGGAAGAAGCCACTGCTCCAAAACCTCCATAAAAAAATGCCAAACTACGGTTTGCAACTGCACATGGGGACAAAGATCTTACTTTTTTTTAGAAATGTCCTCTGGTCTGATGAAGCAAAAATAGAACTGTTTGGCCATAATGACCATCGTTAGGTTTGGAGGAGAAATGGGGAGGCTTGCAAGCCGAAGAACACCATTCCAACCGTGACTTACCGGGGTGGCAGCATCATGTTATGGGGGTGCATTGCTGCAAGAAGGACTGGTGTACTTCACAAAATAGATGGCATTATGAGGTATGAAAATGATGTTGGAAGGGGACAAAATTCACCCAACTTATTGTGGGAAGCTTGTGGAAGGCTACCCGAAACCTTTGACCCAAGTTAAACAATTTAAAGGCAATGCTACCAAATACTAATACCCACTGGGAATGTGACGAAAGAAATATAAGCTGAAATAAATCATTCTCTCTACTATTATTCTGACATTTCACATTCTTAAAATGAAGTGGTGATCCTAACTGACCTAAGACAGGGAAATTTTACTAGGATATAAATGTGAGGGAATTGTGAAAAACTGAGTTTAAATGTATTTGGCTAAGGTGTATGTAAACTTCTGACTTCAACTGTAAACTGTAACTGCAGACATGTTTACACATTTCATACGAGTTCCACATATACTGTAACTGCAGATATATTCACCCAATGCTGGACCCCCGGAGAGAGGGAGCTGTGGGAGAGGGAGCGAGGGGTTTGAGGTGCTCTCTAGCTGGTTACTCTCCAGGCCAGAACCAGCCTCTTTATAATTGTCTACTGGCATAGACCAAGGGGGAAACATTCTCTTTCTTCTCTTTCTATCCCTCTCTCTCCATCCATCCCTCTTTCTCTCCCTGATAACACTCAGCACTCTGCCACTGAATCTAATGTAACCTGGGCATTAGCATATGAATTACCATGCAGATTGAAAAGTACACTAAGATATTTAGAAGAGAAAATGCCATATTCCCTTAGCTGTGATTAGGTCCCAGTCTGGGGAGACTGTTAGACACTTAAGGGAATGCTGTATTATCCAATAACACACCCTCCTTGATTAGATAAAACCTGAACTCATTGATTTCTATTCTGATCTGTGTGTGTGTGTGTGCGTTTGTGCCATCTACTTCCAATACCCATGCCGACACACCCAACCATTATCAGTGTCAGTCCAATAATGAAATGAGTGAATGTAATGTACTGTAGACCCAGTTATCCCAGTTTATCCCCCTCGTCTCAGGCCCTTTAGTCAACGATTTTAACCTGCAGAGAGAGAGAGAGAGAGAGAGAGAGAGAGAGAGAGAGAGAGAGAGAGAGAGAGAGAGAGAGAGAGAGAGAGAGAGAGAGAGAGAGAGAGAGAGAGAGAGAGAGAGAGAGAGAGAGAGAGAGAGAGAGAGAGAGAGAGAGAGAGAGAGAGAGAGAGAGAGAGAGAGAGAGAGAGAGAGAGAGAGAGAGAGAGAGAGAGAGAGAGAGAGAGAGAGAGAGAGAGAGAGAGAGAGAGAGAGAGAGAGAGAGAGAGAGAGAGAGAGAGAGAGAGAGAGAGAGAGAGAGAGAGAGAGAGAGAGAGAGAGAGAGTGAGTTCACTAAAAGCCTGGGATTTCAAAGCAGTTGCTCACTACAATCGAGATAATGCTACGGAACACCGAGATAAGACCACAGCACAATGGAACACCTCATTCAGAATGCCAGGTTAGGAGTGGATTCTGCCAGGTTAGAGCCATGATTCTCTGTCATCTGTGGAAGAGGACTGGAAAACTCTAAACGGCAGCTGACTCAGACAGCAATGTTTTAATATCCACTTCCTACAGTGGTAGAAGGGTGAAAATCAAACGAATTAGTGTTTTTAAAGATATGTTTTCAACTACCTCATACCCTGCACGTTGACTAAGTACCAGTACTCATTGTATATAGCCTCATTATTGTTATTTACAGTGCATTCGGAATGTAATCAGACCCCTTGACTTTATCCACATTTTCTTACGTTACAGCCTTATTTTAAAATGGATTACATTTTTTAAAAATCATCATCAATCTACACACAAGTGAAAACATATTTTTAGAATTTTTTACAAATGTATTAAAATTTAAAAACAGAAATACCCGATGGAAATATTTATTCAGTCTCTTTGCTATGAGACTCAAAATTGAGCCCAAGTGCATCCTGTTTCCATTGATGAGCCTTAAGCCTTAAGCTGTTTCTACACCTTGTTTGGAGTCCCGTGGTAAATTCAATTGATTGGACACGATGTGGAAAGGCACACACCTACCTATATAAGATCCCACAGTTGACAGTACATGTCAGAGCAAAAATCAAGCATTGAAGTCGAAGGAATTGTCCGTAGAGCTCCGAGACAGGATTGTGTCGAGACACAAATCTGGGGAAGGGTACCAAAACATTTCTGGAGCATTGAAGGTCCCCAAGAACACACTGGCCTCCATCAATCTTAAATGTAAGAAGTTTGAAACCACCAAGACTCCTAGAGCTGGCTGCCTGGCCAAACTGACCAATCAGGGGAGAAGGGCCTTGGTCAGGGAGGTGACCAAGAACCCAATGGTCACTCTGACCGACCTCCAGAGTTACTCTGTAGAGATGAGGTAACCTTCCAGAAGGACAACCATCTCTGCAGCACTCCACCAATCAGGCCTTTATTGTAGAGTGGCCAGACGGAAACCACTCCTCAGTAAAAGGTACATGACAGCCCGCTTGAGTTTGCCAAACAAGATTCTCTTGTCTGATGAAACCAATAATTCACTTTTTGGCCTGAATGCCAAGCGTCATGTGTGGAGCAAACCTAGCGTTATTCCTACGGTGTAGAATGGTGGGGGCAGCATTGTGCTGTGTGGATGTTTTGCAGCGGCAGGGACTGAGAGATCCTTGATATAAACCTGCTCCAGAGCACTCAGGACCTCAGGACCGCGAAGGTTCACCTTCCAACAGGACAACGACCCTCAGCACACAGCCAAGACAACGCAGGAGTGGCTTCGGGACAAGTCTCTGAATGTCCTTGAGTGGCCCAGCCAGAGCCCGGACTTGAACCCGATCTAACATCTCTGGAGAGACCTGAAAATAGCTGTGCAGCGACGCTCCCCATCCAACTTGACAGAGCTTGAGAGGATCGGCAGAGAAGAATGGGAGAAACTCCCCAAATACAGGTGTGCCAAGCTTGTAGTGTAATACACAAGAAGACTCAAGGCTGTAATCGCTGCCAACTGTGCAACAAACTATTAAGTAAAGGGTCTGAATACTTATGTAAATGTTTTATTAAAAAATATATATCAATTAGCAAAATTTCTAGAAACCGGTTTTTGCTTTGTCATTATGGGGTAGATTGATGAGGGGGGAAAAAACGATTTAATCAATTGTAGAATAAAGCTGTAACGCAACAATGTGGAAAAAGATAATGGGTCTGAATACTTTCCTAATGCACCTTATTGTGTTACTATTTTCTGTTTTTATATGATTTTTTAGCTTGTAGGTAAGCATTTCACGGTACAAATGTTGTGTTCAGCGCAACATTTTATTTTATTTATAGTGGATGTAAAATGGCACCACTTATCACACTGTAACCATGTTATTTCTCATGAGTTAACTTCCTGTCATTTACTCACCCTCATTCAGCATTACAGTGATTTTTCTCTTTTGAGAGAGTGACTTTAATCGAATTGTTGCAGTTATTCTAGTTATTTGTGGTTTATATTTGAGTATATGTGCTTACAAAAAAAGCCTATTCCTGTTCTTTCCCTGTGAAACAAGAAACCCTCAAACTCCGATTGAACCTGTCCTGTCCTCTCTTCTCATCTCGCCCCATCCCCCTCTCTGTAGAGAGACAGAGAAAGGCAAATGGAGATGGAGAGAGAAAGCCCTCCTAGTGTGTGTGACAGAGAGAGAGAGAGCCCTCCCTACTTTCTTTTGCATCTGCTTCTGCAATAGATTGCCATAGCCTGACATTGCTATCGGTTGCTATGGTAACACAGGGCACAGTGAAGAGTGGCTGCAAGAGAGAGAGAGATAGAGAGAGAGAGAGAGCGAGAGAGAGAGAGAGGTGCAGGAAAACAGTGACCCTAACACAAGGACACATTTTACACTAATACACCACAACATAATGGAATAATACAGATCCAAAAGAAAACAGCAACAACTCACACATTTTTATTGCAGCATAGTGGTTAACTGTCGATAGGTTTAGGCTACTAAATGATCATTTAATTTACCCTATACCCATCATGAGGTTGCTACAACCTAGCCTATGTATGAAACGTAGGTGCACACAGGTCGAAAGAAAATGTTGAGGTGACAGAGACACATGGACAGACATTCAATACCACCTGGCACACTCTTGCCTGCATATTTTTTATTTTTATTTAACTAGGCAAGTCAGTTAAGAACAAATTCTTATTTTCAATGACGGCCTAGTGGGTTAACTGCCTGTTCAGGGGCAGAACGACAGATTTGTACCTTGTCAGCTCGGGGATTTGAACTTGCAACCTTCCGGTTACTAGTCCAACCCTGCTGCCCCGGCAGGCTACCCTGCCGCATTTATCTGATCTAGGGTGCAATGATTAGTCCAACAGTTGCAATCAAGAGTTTCTATAGGACAAATTCTTGTATATTTATCCCTGTTTCGTTCTGTTTGCTTCCTTTTTAAGAAACGTTTTTTAACAGAGTCGGCAGAATGAATACACCCCTGATCACACGCAAACACAGTTCACTTTCATAGCAGCCACGTTGTATTCATTTCCAAGCCAAACCGTAGCATAACTGCTACACACATCGTTGTCACCATATTAGCTAAAGTAATGTCATAGTCAACATAGCTAATACAATTAACGTGTTAGTAAACCCACTACAATCATGCAGTACAGTGTACAGTCAGAAAGCAGTTTAGCAGTTACACTGGCGGGCCCTGGTGGCAATAAATTAGTAAAACCAAAAGCTTACCTTGAATTGGAAAAGTTCCAGTGTTCTGTTGGATAGTAGCCACCTAGCTAACATAAAATCCCTCTTTTTGAACTGGGTGTTTGAGAAGGCTAAGCTAGCTAGCTGCATTTACTAGCTAAGTAAGTGAAAGTTTTTTTTAAAAAGCTCTCTCTCTCTCGCTCTCTCTTGATTATCCTTCAGTTTTGAATAAATGAATTTGTTAAAATCTGGTCGAGGAGTGAATTTCACAACACTGATGTTACCACAAAGACCAGGAAGGTTTTTCAATGCCTCGCAAAGAAGGGCACCTATTGGTAGAAGGTTCAAAATAAAAAAGAAGGCATTAAATATCCATTTGAGCATGGTGAAGTTATTACACTTTGGATGGTGTATCAATACTCCCAGTCACTACAAATATACAGGCTTACTTTCTAACTAGTTAAAACAATTCTAGATGGCTGTGGAGTGAGTTTACAACACGTTCTTATCTCTGTTGCACAATACCCAGGTTAACATGCTATAGGATGCAGGGTTGGGGAGTAACGGATTACATGTAATATGAAAGGGATTACAAAAAAACGGTAACTGTAATCAAATATGTTACCAGCAAAAATATTGTAATCAGATTACAGATACTTTTGAAAAACTAGATGATTACTACGAGGATTACTTTTAAATTCAGAAAGGATGTCCTCTGTTTTCACAATGACATTCAAATCAGCATTGAAGAAATGCGCAAGTTTAAGTTTGTTCCACCAGAGCGAGACTGATCACAAGTCAGAGACCACTATGATGTCAGAGACCACTATGATGACACACCAAATGGGTTTGATGGATCACAGGGAAAGAGCAGGAATAGGCTTTTGTAGGTTACAGTCCAAGCTATGTCTTCCAATAGTACGACTGCTGTCGGCATCCAAAGATTATCCAACTTGAATAAATGGTTGGAGGTAAGGATGACAGAAGTGGTTATGATCCGACCGCATTCTGTCCCCTATCAACAATTTTAAACTTTTGGTGCCGGAGAAAGAATGGCATAAGAAAGTAATCAAGACGACTAGCTTGATTAAGCCTCCGCCATGTATATCTCACTAGGTCAGGGTATTTAAGTCTCCATATATCCACTAATTCCAATATATCCATGACATTCATGATTTCCTTAAGTGCCTGAGGGTGATAGTTTGTAGTGTGATTTCCTTTACGGTCCATAGAAATATTTCTAATCGTATTAAAATCCCCCATCACGATAATAGAGTCTAGTGTTGCTTCTAGAGTTGATCAATTCTTATATATATTTTCAAAGTAGCTTGGATCATCATTGTTTGGACCCTATTGGTTAATAAGCCGTATCTGTTTATGGTCCAATAACATATTTAAAATAATCCATCTACCTTGATGATCTGTTTGGACAATTTGCACATTTGGATCAAAATGATTGTTCATTAATATCATCACCTGTTTTGAATTTCTTTGCCCATGGGATAAATATATTTCCCCCCCCCCCCAGTCCTTTTTCCACAAAACCTTCCACAAAATCTAAAATTGTTGAATAAGTTTCCTGTAAACAATAGATATTATATTCCTTCTCTTTTAGACAGGGAAATACTGATAGTCTTTTCTTATTATCCGCTAAGCAATCACAATTGTAACTGGCTATACTTATTTCACCACTTACCATAATGAGACACAACTTTCAATTCTATTTATCAAAATATATGTTTGTAAACGTACCATTGTTATACCAATTTGGCTAATCTATACTTCCATATTTTCACGTCCTTTTCTTGAAGATCAAGGGGTATAATATTTATTGGAAACACTGGAATTCTGATAGACTTTGGTTTTTAATGTAAAGATATAATTTAATCGTATTATTATGTGTAGTAGAAAGTGATGGGTTAGAAGAAGTCTACATAACAACCCATAAAGTCAAATTTAACATCCATACATGGCCAGCTATGTAAACTTTAACAGGGATTTATCCTGCAATAGATGTCGTTCAATTGGTAACATACATTTTTGTTTTCTTCTAATGCCTCTTAAGGGGAAAGTCATCTAAAAGTAATGGAATGGAATCAGATTACGTTACTGAATTTGGGTAATCCAAAAGTTACGTTACTGATTAACTAGTAACTGTAACTAGTAACTGTAACGGATTACATTTGTAAAGTAACCTACCTCTGTAAAACTGCCTTTCTGTAAAACTGCCTTGTACACAAATATCAACCAGGACATTCTAGCGGTCAGAGAAGGCATGCCTACATTTTGATATAAAATGCAATGGTGGGTGTGAAATGGCTGAGCCTTACACAGTAAACAGACACGTTCTCAGACTAATAGAGAAAGCTTTGGACGCCTTCTGTTGCTGCTGCCCTCTTCACGCCACAGGCCAATACTTCTTAAACAACCAACCCTGTTTGTGTTGAATGGAGTGCTACCTTCTTCCTTTAAATGGAGGCATTAGCTTGTTTTGTAGCATTTTTTCATAAAGATAAGTAATGCAGCTATTGATACTGGTAGACCTAGTCCCGCCGAACCCATTTACAAGCATATACCCACACTGGTATATTGAAAGGTGAATGAGGTCCACACTCCAGTCCAGTTATGGCGGTAATATACCTTAAACTTGGTTGCCAACCGCCATATAAAATCCTCAGAAGAAGAACAATGAACACAGGGAGACCAATCAAAGAAAGGAGGGATCACTGCTGTTACCAAGAGTAGCTTGATTTTGCAAGAAGTTAACCCTGATCTCCACATTCCCAGAACGGGCCACCCATACGAAAAGACATGCATGACTAAGCTGCTTTAGATAAAATGATGTGTGTATGACATTTCACTGTCACTCTCATTACATCATGGAATCCCACAGCTGGTTACCGTAGAAACCATGTCACTGTCACGTCATTACACCCTTCAGGAGGGAGGGATGGAACAAATACTTGAACATACACATCTATTTATGTCTCTTTTTTTCCATTCTTCCCTAAACAATTCTATAGCAGGTCCAATAGCCCTGTCCCTATTTCACATTGAAAACCAATCACCTGTTGTGATATAACTCCTGACCTAGGACCATTGATAGCCAAAAGTGGTCTATAAACTCTCCTAGACCTATCGTCGATAGCCAGTAGTGTTGTGCGATATATATACTGCCGTTGGCCCAGATCTGGAGAGGGATCTCAAAGATCAATAACCTGCCTAATGATGGGGCTTAATTAGTGAGTTGTTGCAGTATGTGTGTGTGTGTTTGTTTGTCTGTGTGTGTGTTTGTGTGTCTGTGTGTGTGTGCGTGTGTCTGTGCGTGTGTGTGTGTGTGTGTGTGTGTGTGTGTGTGTGTGTGTGTGTCTGTCTGTTTGTGTGTGTCTGTGTGTGTCTGTGTGTGTGTGCTTCTGTGTGTGTGTTTGTGTGAGTTTGTCAGTCTGTGTGCGTGTGTGTGTGTGTGTGTGTGTTTGTGTGTGTGTGTGTGTGTTTGTGTATGTGTGTCTTTGTGTGTGTGTGTTTGTGTCTGTGTGTGTGTGTCGGTGTGTTTGTTTGCGTCTGTGTGTGTGTGTGTGTGTTTGTGTGCATGTTTGTGTTTGTGTCTGTGTGTGTTTGTGCCTGTGTGGGTTTGTGTGTGTGTGTGAGTCTGTGTGTGCTTGTGTGTGTGTATTTGTCTGTGTGTGCTTGTGTGTGTGTATGTGTCTGTGTGTGTGTGTGTGTGTGTTTGGGTTTGTGTGTGTTTGTGTGTTTGTGCCTGTGTGTGTTTGTGTGTTTGTGCCTGTTTTTGCCTGTGTGTGTTTGTGTGCGTCTGTGTGTGTGTGTGTGTGTGTGCGTGTGCGTGTGATTAATCATCAGTAGGCTTCAATGAGCTACACTGAACAGAAATATAAACGCAACATGTAATGTGTTGGTCCCATGTTTCATGAGCTGAAATAATAGATCCCGGAAATTTGCACATATGCACAAAAAGCTAGTCCCATCTGACATGTGTGGCATATCAAGAAGCTGATTAAACAGCATGATCACTACATAAAAGGCTACTCTAAAATGTGCATTTTTGTCACACAACACAATGCCACAGATGTCTCAAGTTTTGAGAGAGCATGCAATTGGAAAGCTGACCACAGGAATGTCCATCAGAGCTGTTGCCAGAGAATTTAACCACCTCCAATGTCATTTTGGAGAATTTGGCAGTACATCCAACTGGCTTCACAACAGCAGACAACAGCAGACCACATCCGACTTCTTTACCTGCGGGATCATCTGAGACCAGCCACCCGGGCAGCTGATGAAACTGTTGGTTTGCACAACTGAAGACTTTCTGCTCAAACTGTCAGAAACCATCTCAGGGAAGCTCATCTACGTGCTCGTAGACCTCACCTGGGTCTTGACCTGACTGCAGCTCGGCATCATAACCGACTTCAGGGGGAAATGCTCACCTTCGATGGCCACTGGCACGCTGGAGAAGTGTGCTCTTCACGGATGAATCCCGGTTTCAACTGTACCATTTCAACTTTACTGGGCAGATGGCATATGTATGGCGTCATTTGGGTGAGCGGTTTGCCTATGTCAATGTTGTGAACAGAGTGCCCCATGGTGGCAGTGGGGTTATGGTATGGGCAGGCATAAGCTATGGTCAACGAACACAATTGCATTTTATCGATGGCAATCTGAATGCCACGACTTCCGCCGAAGTCGGGTCCTCTCCTTGTTCGGGTCTTCTAGCCATCGTCGATCCATTTTTCATTTTCCATTTGTTTTGTCTTGTTTTTCCACACGCCTGGTTTCAATCCCCTCATTTACTTGTTGTGTATTTAACCCTCTGTTCCCCCCCCCATGGGATTGTTTATTGTAGTGCTTGTGCACGTTCTCCGGGAGAGCACGACGGGATGTTTTGGGTCCATTCATTCTTGTTGTTCTGATGCCGTTGGTTTTGCTTAATAAATCTCTGGTTATTACCACGTTTTGCTCTCCTGCGCCTGACTTCTCTGCCGCCCATTACGCATCCCGCTACACTGAATGTACAGAGATACCGTGACGAGATCCTTAGGCCCATTGTCGTACCATTCATCCATCGCCACCACTACATTTTTTAGCATGATAATGCACGGCCCCATGTCGCAAGGATCTGTACACAATTCCTGGAAGTTGAAAATGTTGCAGTTCTTCAATGGCCTGCATACTCACCAGACATGTCACCCATTGAGCATGTTTGGGATGCTCCAGATCTAAGTGTACGATATCATTTTCTTATATGAACTCTAAAATCTTTGAAATTGTTGCATGTTGCGTTTATATTTTTGTTTCAGTGTAGTTCGAAAGGCTTGTGAACCATCACATATCCTCTGTTCCATCATCCAATCTGAGGGTACCTTCTCCTAGGGGGATCAACACCAATACACCCCACAATTTCCTGTAATCTCCCCTCCCCCTACATCATTCCCCTGCAATCTGGTGTCACTCTGATTGCTTTCGCTCATTTATCTCTCTTCAGTTTACAATGTGTATTTGTGCATGCATCCAATAACTGCTTATTAACTTAGCAACGAATCTATGTACCTTTCAATGTTCCTTACTGTCTCTCCAATGACTGTTTCTGAGGGAGGGTGGGGAAGGGAGGTAGGGAGGAGAGTGGAGGAGAGAGGAGGAGGGGGGACATGATAGGGGGAGGGAGGAGAGAGGAGAGGGGAACATGATAGGGTGAGGGAGGAGGGGGTACATGATAGGGGGATGGAGGACATGATAGTGGGAGGGAGGTAGGAGGAGGGGGGACATGATAGGGGAGGGAGGAGGGGGGACATGATAGGGGGATGGAGGACATGATAGTGGGAAGGAGGAGGGGGAGGAGGGGGGGGACATGATAGGGAGGAAGGGCGACACGATTGGGAGGAGGGAGGAACATGATAGGGAGGAGGGGAGAGACGTGATAGGGAGGAAGGGCGACACGATTGGGAGGAGGGAGGAACATGATAGGGAGGAGGGGAGAGACATGATAGGGAGGAGGGAGGAACATGATAGGGAGGAAGGGAGAGACATGATAGGGAGGAGGGAGGAACATGATAGGGAGGATGCGAGAGACATGATAGGGAGGAAGGGCGACACGATTGGGAGGAGGGAGGAACATGATAGGGAGGAGGGGAGAGACATGATAGGGAGGAGGGGAGAGACATGATAGGGAGGAAGGGCGACACGATTGGGAGAAGGGGGAACATGATAGGGAGGAGGGGAGAGACATGATAGGGAGGAAGGGCGACACGATTGGGAGGAGGGAGGAACAGGATAGGGAGGAGGGGAGAGACATGATAGGGAGGATGGGCGACACGATTGGGAGGAGGGGAGAGACATGATAGGGAGGAGGGGAGAGACGTGATAGGGAGGAGGGGAGGAACATGATAGGGAGGAGGGAGGAAGATGATAGGGAGGAGGGGAGAGATGATAGGGAGGAGGGGAGAGACATGATAGGGAGGAGGGGAGAGACATGATAGGGAGGAGGGAGGAACATGATAGGGAGGAGAGGAGAGACATGATAGGGAGGAGGGGAGAGACATGATAGGGAGGAGAGGAGAGACATGATAGGGAGGAGAGGAGAGACATGATAGGGAGGAGGGGAGAGATGATAGGGAGGAGGGGAGAGACATGATAGGGAGGAGGGGAGAGACATGATAGGGAGGAGGGAGGAACATGATAGGGAGGAGGGGAGAGACATGATAGGGAGGAGGGGAGAGACATGATAGGGAGGAGAGGAGAGACATGATAGGGAGGAGAGGAGAGACATGATAGGGAGGAGAGGAGAGACATGATAGGGAGGAGGGGGATTACTGAAGTGAATCAACATGATGTGAACATAAATATTGAGCTCTTATAGACGGGTTGGTTGTTTAGCAACTATGAGGCAAAAACTATACTTAGTCTCTAAATGTTTATTAAAAACAGAAATACATTTGCACAATGAGCACTTGTCTTTCAAATACATACTGTAGTTACAGTTGGTTAGCTAACTAGTGAATATTTGCCATATTAGCTAAGACATGACATCAGTCAAAGCAACTCCAAACAAGACATTTACATTTACATTTGAGTAATTTAACAGACACTGTTATCCAGAGTGACTTACAGTTAGTGCATTCATCTTAAGATAGCTAGGTGAGACAACACATATCACAATTGTATCAAGTACATTTTTGCTCAACATATTATTTATCAGCAAAGTCAGTGCTATTAGGAAAAGAGAAGTGAGAGTAATTTATTAAGAAACTCTACAAAAAGGCAGTGTTTCAGACGTTTTCGAAAGATGGGCAGGGACCAGGCTCTTGAAGATGATCCTAGCTTCGACTTGAAGTCTGTGGCGTGTGAGTGGGAGTGGGAGTGGGAGTGGGAGTGGGGTGACATGGGAGAACTTAGAGCGCTTGAACAGCAGGCAGGCTGCTGCATTCTGAATAAGTTGCAGGTGTTTGATGGCACAAGCAGGGAGCCCAGCCAACAGAGAGTTGTGCAGATGAGAGATGACAAGTCCCTAGATGAGAACCTACACAGCTTCCTGTGTGAGGAAATAATGGCGCCGGAGGGGATGGCTGCCCCTAACCAACTGTGCTATTTTGTTTGTTTTTTCACCTTGCTTGTAGTTTGTAACTTATTTTGTACATAAAGTTGCTACTTCCGTCTCTTATGACTGAAAAGTGCTTTTGGACATCAGAACAGCGATTACTCACCTCGAGCTGGATGAAGAGTTTTTCTTTAATGAGTCTGATGCGAAGGATACACTGCTATCCGGAGAACAGGCCCAAATCCCTGTCATTCGCATGAAGAAAAGGCAGAGATACCGAGGGAGAAGGTTGGGGTGCCTTGCGAGGATACAGAGGTTAGTGAGTAAATCACCATTACGATCGGTTCTACTGGCCAACGTGCAATCACTGGAAAACAAACTGGATGATCTACAGTCGAGACTATTCTATCAACGGGACATTAAAAACTGTAATATGTTTCACAGATTCGTGTCAGAACGACGACATGGATAATATAGAGCTGGCTGGGTTTTCCGTGCATCGGCAGGACAGAGCAGCTATGTCTGGTAAAACGAGGGGTGGAGGTGTGCGTCTATTTGTCAATAACTACTGGTGCACGATATCTAATATTAAAGAAGTGTTGAGGTATTGCTCGCCTGAGGTAAAGTACCTTATGATAAGTTGTAGACCCCACTATCAACCATGAGAGTTCTCATATATATTATTCGTAGCCGTTTAACCTGTCTACGATACTGGTTCCCAATTGGGGATCAACCCTCCCACGTTCAGCTGAAACGGTGGCGCATGGAACGCAAAAATATTCTTAAAAATATTTAACCTCCACACATTAACAAGTCCAATAGCTCAAATGAAAGATAAACACCTTGTTCATCTAGCCAGCAAGTCAGATTTCTAAAATGTTTTACGGCGAAAACATCGCACATATATATGTAAAACCACCACCAGACACAGCTCATTTCAATAGCCAAAACATGCAATCAACAAACGCAGGATTAAAAAATAAATCGCTCACTAACCTTTTGAAAATCTTCATCAGATGACAGTAATATGACATATTACACAGTACATATTTTTTTTTTTCAATAATATGCCATTTATATCCATAAATGTCCATTTACAGTGAGTTCACCTTCAGAAATTACTCAAAAATGCCCGCAGGAAATCTATGTAGCGCGGCAAGATAACGTAAATAGACATCATAAACTTTGACTAAATATACATGTTCTACATATAGTTAGAAAGATACACTGCTTCTTTATGCAACCGCTGTGTTAGATTTATTTTTAACGTTACAGAAATCGCACACTATTCCATATGCTGAGACAGCGCTCAGTTCCAAGCTACATTTCCACGTAATGTTGGAGTCAACAGAAACACAGATTTAAGCATAAATATTCCCTTACCTTCGATGGTCTTCGTTCAGAATGTTCTGGAAGGCTTCATACTTACCCAATACATCGTTTGGTTTCAAGTCTTGCGTCTTTGTATTAGCTACTGCTAATAACATCAGCTGAAATGCACCCAAAACGTCCTCTGGTCCGGAAAAGTTGCGCATCAAAACTTCAAAATGACACATTATATGTCGACTAAACAGGTCAAACTAAGTGCAGAAGCAAGCTTTATGATGTTTTAGACACGCAAAACAAACTTCAATTCAATCGGCCATCGTCTGCCCTTCTCTTGAGTGCTGGAACAAAGGAATGGCTGGGACCAATTCGCGCCCATACGCACAGCCTATTCTCTCGTGGCACGCACTAATTTCGGGATTTGAACGATTCAAAGCTCTAATGAAAGAGGACATCTAGCGGAAGAGATAGAAAGTGTCCCCAGAATCATAGCTGGTTGGGAAGGGTGGGGGCCATGACGTCAAAGTTGCTCCAACTTTCATGGCCACAAAAACTAGTTTGGAAGAATGCCTGCCCTGTGAGTTCTGCTATACTTACAGACATAATTCCAACGGTTTTAGAATCTTTAGAGTGTTTTCTATCCAATAATAATTTTTATTTGCATATATTAGCAATTTTTGACAGATTTTTTTTCCAGTTTACTAGGGGTACCCAATCTCTCCAAAGGGGGCGTATGTCTGCCATATCCTTAACAGGTTTTAATTACCACCACAAACCGATGCTGGCACTAAGACTGCACTCAACAAGCTGTATAAGGCCATAAGAAAACAAGAAAATGCTCATCCAGAATCGGTGCTCCTAGTGGCCGGGAACTTTAATGCAGGCAAACTGAAATCCGTTTTACCTCATTTCTACCAGCATCTCACATGGGCAACCAGAGGAGAAAAAACTCTAGAGCACCTTTACTCCACACTCAGAGACGCATACAAAGCTTTCCCTCGCCCTCCATTTGGCAAATCTGACTATAATTCTATCCTCCTAGTTCCTGTTTACAAGCAAAAACTACTAGTGTACTAGTGACTCACTCAATATGGAAGTGACACAGATGACAGAGATGCTACGCCACAGGACTGTTTTGCTAGCACAGACTGGAATTTGTTCCGTGATCCATCCAATGGCATTGAGGAGTATATCACCTCAGTCACTGGCTTCAACAATAAGTGCATTGACGACGTCGTCCCCACGGTGACAGTATGTACATATCTGGGACACTAATCTGGACGCTTATAAGAAATCCCATTATGCCCTTAGACGAACCATCGAACGGCCAAAGCGTCAGTACAGGACTAAGATTGAATCATACTACACTAACTCTGACGCTCGTTGGATGTGGCAGGGCTTGAAAACTATTACAGACTACAAAGGGAAACACAGCCAGGAGCTGCCCAGTGACGCGAGCCTACCAGACAAGCTAAATGCCTTTTCTGCTCGCTTTGAAGCAAGCAACACTGAAGCATGCATGAGAGCACCAGCTGTTCCGGACGACTGTGTGATCACACTCTTCATAGCCGATGTGAGCAAGACCTTAAAACAGGTCAACATTCACAAGGCCGCGGGGCCAGACAGATTACCAGGACGTGGATTCAGAGCATTCGCGGACCCACTAGTAAGTGTCTTCACTGACATTTTCAACCTCTCCCTGACTGAATCTGTAATACCCACATGCTTCAAGCATACCCAAGAATGCGAAGGTAACCTGCCTAAATTACTACTGCATCGTAGCACTCACATTGGTAGCCATGAAGTGCTTTGAAAGGCAGGTCAATTTGCATACCGCCACAAAAGATCCACAGATGACGCAATCACAGTCAAAATCCACAGTGCCCTTTCCCACCTGGACAAAAGGAACACCTATGTGAGAATGCTGCTCATTGACTACAGCCTTCAACACCATAGTGCACACAAAGCTCATTACTAAGCTAATGACCCTGGGACTAAACACATCCTTCTGCAATTGGATTCTGGACTTCCTGACGGGCCACCCTCAAGTGGTAAGGGTAGGTAACAACTCATCTACCACACTGATCCTCAACACCGAGGACCCTCAGGGGTGCGTGCTTAGTCCCCTCCTGTACTCCTTGTTCAACCACGACTACGTGGCCAAGCACGACACCAACACCATCATTAAGTTTTCTGACGACACAACAGTGGTACGCCTGATCACGGACAACGATGAGACAGCCTATAGGGAGGAGGTCAGAGACCTGGCACTGTGGTTTCAGGACAACAACCTCTACCTCAATGTGAGCAAGACAAAGGAGATGATTGTGGACTACAGGAGGTGGGCGGCCAAACAGGCCCCAATTAACATTGACGGGGCTGTAGTAGAGCGGTTCGAGAGTTTCAAGTTCCGTGGTGTCCACATCACTAACAAACTATCATGGTCCAAGCATACCAGAACAGTTGTGAAGAGCACACAACAACACATTTTCCCCCTCAGGAGACTGAAAAGATTTGGCATGGGTCCCCAGATCCTCAAAAAGTTCAACAGCTGCACCATCGAGAGCATTCTGACCGGTTGCATCACTGCCTTATATGGCAACTGCTCGGCATCCAACCGTAAGGCGCTACAGAGGGTAGTGCGTACGGCCCAATACATCACCGGGGCAAAGCTTCCTACCATCCAGGACCTACAGTTGAAGTCGAAAGTTAGGTTGGAGTCATTAAACCTCGTTTTTCAACCACTCCACAAATTTCTTGTTAACAAACTATAATTTTGTCAAGTCGATTAGGACATCTACTTTGTGCATGACACAAGTCATTTTTCCAACAATTGTTTACAGACAGATTATTTCACTATTTCACTATATCACAATTCCAGTGGGTCAGAAGTTTACACACACTAAGTTAACTGTGCATTTAAACAGCTTGAATAATTCCAGAAAAGGATGTCATGGCTTTATTATTTGATTTTGATTTTATTAGGATCTCTTTTAGTCCCCATTTGGACTAATCTTCCAAGAGTCCTTAACATTAAAATACAATTTATAATACAAACACACTTTCACATATAACACACTATTACAAACATACATAATATACTAGCATAATGACCCAATAAATACTCAATCTAAAAAAATATTGATTCTTCATCTACTATAGTCCCACAACATTTCTATATACTATATTTAAAAAAAATAATAATAATGTTTAAACGTATATATTGAAAGGTTTCTAACTGTTTGGCCATAATGACCATCATTATGTTTGGGGGAGAAAGGGGGAGGCTTGCAAGCCAAAGAACACCATCCCAACCGAGAAGCACGGAGGTGGCAGAATCATGTTCTGGGGGTGCTTTGCTGCAGGAGGGACTGATGCTCTTCACAAAATAGATGGCTTCATGAGGAAGGAAGGAAGGAAGGAAGGAAGGAAGGAAGGAAGGAAGGAAGGAAGGAAGGAAGGAAGGAAGGAAGGAAGGAAGGAAGGAAGGAAGGAAGGAAGGAAGGAAGGAAGGAAGGAAGGAAGGAAGGAAGGAAAATGATGTGGATATATTGAAGCAACATCTCAAGACATCAGTCAGGAAGTTAAAGCTTGGTCAAAAATGGGTCTTCCAAATGGACAATGACCCCAAGCATACTTCCAAAGTTGTGGCAAAATGGCTTAAGGACAACAAAGTCAAGATATTGGAGTGGCCATCACAAAGCCCTGACCTCAACCCTATAGAAAACATGTGGGCAGACCTGAAAAAGTGTGTGCAAGCAAGGAGGCCTACAAACCTGACTCAGTTACACCAGCTCTGTCAGGAGGAATGGTCCAAGATTCACCCAACTTAATGTGGGAACCTTGTGGAAGGCTACTCGAAACGTTTGACCCAAGTGAAACAATTTAAAGGCAATGCTCCCAAACACTAACTGAGTGTACGTAAACTTCTGACTCACTGGGAATGTGATGAAAGAAATTAAAACTGAAATAAATTATTCTCTCTACTATTGTTCTGACATTTCAAAATCTTAAAATAAAGTGGTGATCCTAACTGACCTAAGACATGGAATTTTTATTGGGATTAAATGTCAGGAATTGTGAAAAAGTGAGTTTAAATGTTTTTGGCTAGTGTTTGTCAACTTCCAACTGTAACTGTATAACCTGGAAGTGGTCGCTTAAATATTATTGTCCATTAGTTTACTCCAATTTGGTGGAAGGGTGGTATGGTTAGGGGAATATAATAAAATAATATTCACTGCTCAAAAAAATAAAGGGAACACTTAAACAACACAATGTAACTCCAAGTCAATCACACTTCTGTGAAATCAAACTGTCCACTCAGGAAGCAACACTGATTGACAATACATTTCACATGCTGTTGTGCAAATGGAATAGACAACAGGTGGAAATTATAGGCAATTAGCAAGACACCCCCAATAAAGGAGTGGTTCTGCAGGTGGTAACCACAGACCACTTCTCAGTTCCTATGCTTCCTGGCTGTTTTGGTCACTTTTGAATGCTGGAGGTGGTTTCACTCTAGTGGTAGCATGAGACGGAGTCTACAACCCACACAAGTGGCTCAGGTAGTGCAGCTCATCCAGGATGGCACATCAATGCGAGCTGTGGCAAGAAGGTTTGCTGTGTCTGTCAGCGTAGTGTCCAGAGCATGGAGGCGCTACCAGGAGACAGGCCAGTACATCAGGAGACGTGGAGGAGGCCATAGGAGGGCAACAACCCAGCAGCAGGACCGCTACCTCCACCTTTGTGCAAGGAGTAGAAGGAGAAGCACTGCCAGAGCCCTGCAAAATGACCTCCAGCAGGCCACAAATGTGCATGTGTCTGCTCAAACGGTCAAAACAGACTCCATGAGGGTGGTATGTGGGCCCGACGTCCACAGTTGGGGGTTGTGCTTACAGCCCAACACCGTGCAGGACGTTTGGCATTTGCCAGAGAACTTTTATATTTTCAGGTCTCTCCAGAGATGTTAGATTGGGTTCAAGTCCGGGCTCTAGCTGGGCCACTCAAGAACATTCAGAGACTTGTCCCGAAGTCACTCCTGCGTTGTCTTGGCTTTGTTCTTAGGGTCGTTGTCCTGTTGAAAGGTGAATCTTTGCCCCAGTCTAAGGTCCTGACCACTCTGGAGCAGGTTTTCACGTAGGGAGGAACGGTGGGAGGAAGACTAGTCAAGAGACTAGTCAGGATCAATGGATTACATTTTTTTTTTCCCTCATCAATGTACACAAAATGTACACTCTGTACTTTGCTCCTTTCATCTTTCACTTGATCCTAACTAGTCTCTTGACTAGTCTTCCTCCCTACGTGACCCTTGGCATTCAGGCCAAAAAGTTCAATATTGGTTTCATCATTGTCCTTCTGGAAGGTTCTCCCATCTCCACAGATGAACTCTAGATCTCTGTCAGAGTGACCACTGGGTTCTTGGTCACCTCCCTGACCAAGGCCTTTCGCCCCTGAATGCTCAGATTGGATGGGCAGCCAGCTCTAGGAAGAATCTTAGTGGTTCCAAACTTCTTCCATTTAAGAATGATGGAGGCCACTGTGTTCTTGGGGACCTTCCATTCTGCAGAAATGTTTTGGTACCCTTTCCCAGATCTGAGCCTCGACACAATCCTGTCTCGGGGCTGTATGGACAATTCCTTCAACCTCATGGCTTGGTTTTTACTCTGACATATAGTGTCAACTGTTGGACCTTATAGAGACAGGTGTGTGCCTTTCCAAATCATGTCCAATCAATTGAATTTACCACAGGTGGACTCCAATCAAGTTGAAGATTGGATATACCAGTCAAACGTTATATATATACAGTACCAGTCAAACATTATATATATACAGTACCAGTCAAACGTTATATATATACAGTACCACTCAAACGTTATATATATATACTGTACCAGTCAAACGTTATATATATACAGTACCAGTCAAACGTTATATATATACAGTACCAGTCAAACGTTATATATATATATAGTAGCAGTCAAACGTTATATATATATATATATATATATATATATATATATATATATATACAGGACCAGTCAAACGTTATATATATATATATATATATATATATATATATATATAT
The DNA here is from genome assembly GCF_013265735.2 of Oncorhynchus mykiss. Taxonomy (NCBI): domain Eukaryota; kingdom Metazoa; phylum Chordata; class Actinopteri; order Salmoniformes; family Salmonidae; genus Oncorhynchus; species Oncorhynchus mykiss. Next base: position 77,774,149 of record NC_048572.1, read on the forward strand.
ATATATATATATATATATATATATAAATACACTACCAGTCAAACGTTATATATATACAGTACCAGTCAAACGTTATATATATACAGTACCAGTCAAACGTTATATATATACAGTACCAGTCAAACGTTTTATATATATATATATATATATATATATATACAGTACCAGTCAAACGTTATATATATATATATATATATATATATATATAAATACACTACCAGTCAAACGTTATATATATATATATATATATATATATATATATATAAATACACTACCAGTCAAACGTTATATATATACAGTACCAGTCAAACGTTATATATATACAGTACCAGTCAAACGTTATATATATATATATACAGTACCAGTCAAACGTTATATATATACAGTACCAGTCAAACGTTATATATATACAGTACCAGTCAAACGTTATTTATATATATATATATATATATATATATACAGTACCAGTCAAACGTTATGTAAATACACAGTACCAGTCAAACGTTATATATATACAGTACCAGTCAAACGTTATATATATATACAGTACCAGTCAAACGTTATATACATACAGTACCAGTCAAACGTTTTATATATACAGTACCAGTCAAACGTTATATACATACAGTACCAGTCAAACGTTATATATATACAGTACCAGTCAAACGTTATATACATACAGTACCAGTCAAACGTTATATATATATAGTACCAGTCAAACGTTATATACATACAGTACCAGTCAAACGTTATATACATACAGTACCAGTCAAACTGGTACTGTATATATATAATGTTTGACTGGTACTGTATATATATAACGTTTGACTGGAACTGTATGCACATAATGTTTGACTGTTATATATATATATACAGTACCAGTCAAACATTATGTGCATACAGTTCCAGTCAAACGTTATATATATACAGTACCAGTCAAACATTATATATATACAGTACCAGTCAAACGTTATAAATATACAGTACCAGTCAAACGTTATATACATATATATATATATATATATATATATATATATATATACAGTACCAGTCAAATGTTATATCTATACACAGTACCAGTCAAACGTTATATATATACAGTACCAGTCAAACGTTATATACATACAGTACCAGTCAAACGTTATATATATACAGTACCAGTCAAACGTTATATATATACAGTACCAGTCAAACGTTATAAATATATATACAGTACCAGTCAAACGTTATATATATACAGTACCAGTCAAACGTTATATATATACAGTACCAGTCAAACGTGTTATATATATATATACACAGTACCAGTCAAACGTTATATCTATACACAGTACCAGTCAAACTTTATGTAAATACACAGTATCAGTCAAACGTTATATATATACAGTACCAGTCAAACGTTATATATATACAGTACCAGTCAAACATTATATATATACAGTACCAGTCAAACGTTATATATATACAGTACCACTCAAACGTTATATATATACTGTACCAGTCAAACGTTATATATATACAGTACCAGTCAAACGTTATATATATACAGTACCAGTCAAACGTTATATATATATATATATACAGTACCAGTCAAACGTTATATACCTACAGTACCAGTCAAACGTTATATACATACAGTACCAGTCAAACGTTATATATATATATAGTAGCAGTCAAACGTTATATATATATATATATATACAGGACCAGTCAAACGTTATATATATACAGTACCAGTCAAACGTTTTATATATACATATATATATATATATATATATATATATATATATATATATATATATACAGTACCAGTCAAACGTTACATATATATATATATATATATATATATATATATATATATAAATACAGTACCAGTCAAACGTTATATATATACAGTACCAGTCAAACGTTATATATATACAGTACCAGTCAAACGTTATATATATACAGTACCAGTCAAACGTTATATATATATATATATATATATATATATATATATATATATAAATACACTACCAGTCAAACGTTATATATATATATATATATATATATATATATATATATATATATATATATATATATATAAATACACTACCAGTCAAACGTTATATATATACAGTACCAGTCAATCGTTATATATATACAGTACCAGTCAAACGTTATAAATATACAGTACCAGTCAAACGTTATATACATACAGTACCAGTCAAACGTTATATATATATATACAGTACAAGTCAAATGTTATATATATATACATATATATATATATATATACATTACCAGTCAAACGTTATATATATACAGTACCAGTCAAACGTTATATATATATAGTACCAGTCAAACGTTATATACATACAGTACCAGTCAAACGTTATATACATACAGTACCAGTCAAACGTTATATATATATATATATACATATACAGTACCAGTCAAATGTTATATACATACAGTACCAGTCAAACGTTTTATATATATATATATATATATATATATATATATACATATACAGTACCAGTCAAACGTTATATATATATATATATATATACATATACAGTACCAGTCAAACGTTATATATATATATATATATATATATATACATATACAGTACCAGTCAAACGTTATATACATACAGTACCAGTCAAACGTTTTATATATATATATATATATATATATATATATATATATATATATATATACAGTACCAGTCAAACATTATGTGCATACAGTACCAGTCAATTGTTATATATATACAGTACCAGTCAAACATTATATATATACAGTACCAGTCAAACGTTGTAAATATACAGTACCAGTCAAACGTTATATACATATATATATATATACAGTACCAGTCAAATGTTATATCTATACACAGTACCAGTCAAACGTTATATATATATATATATATATACAGGACCAGTCAAACGTTATATATATATATATATACAGGACCAGTCAAACGTTATATATATACAGTACCAGTAAAACGTTTTATATATACATATATATATATATATATATATATATATATATATATATATATATATATATATATATATATATATAAATACACTACCAGTCAAACGTTATATATATACAGTACCAGTCAAACGTTATATATATACAGTACCAGTCAAACGTTATATATATACAGTACCAGTCAAACGTTATATATATACAGTACCAGTCAATCGTTATATATATACAGTACCAGTCAAACGTTATAAATATACAGTACCAGTCAAACGTTATATACATACAGTACCAGTCAAACGTTATATATATATATACAGTACAAGTCAAATGTTATATATATATACATATATATATATATACATTACCAGTCAAACGTTATATATATACAGTACCAGTCAAACGTTATATATATATAGTACCAGTCAAACGTTATATACATACAGTACCAGTCAAACGTTATATACATACAGTACCAGTCAAACGTTATATATATATATATATATATATATATATATACATATACAGTACCAGTCAAACGTTATATATATATATATATATATATATATATATATACATATACAGTACCAGTCAAACGTTATATATATATATATATATAGATATACAGTACCAGTCAAACGTTATATACATACAGTACCAGTCAAACGTTTTATATATATATATATATATATATACATATATATATACAGTACCAGTCAAACATTATGTGCATACAGTACCAGTCAATTGTTATATATATACAGTACCAGTCAAACATTATATATATACAGTACCAGTCAAACGTTATAAATATACAGTACCAGTCAAACGTTATATACATATATATATATATACAGTACCAGTCAAATGTTATATCTATACACAGTACCAGTCAAACGTTATATATATACAGTACCAGTCAAACGTTATATACATACAGTACCAGTCAAACGTTATATATATACAGTACCAGTCAAACGTTATATATATACAGTACCAGTCAAAAGTTATGTAAATACACAGTATCAGTCAAACGTTATATATATACAGTACCAGTCAAACGTTATATACATACAGTACCAGTCAAACGTTATATATATACAGTACCAGTCAAACGTTATATATATACAGTACCAGTCAAACGTTATAAATATATATACAGTACCAGTCAAACGTTATATATATACAGTACCAGTCAAACTTTATATATATATCTATACAGTACCAGTCAAACGTTATATATATACAGTACCAGTCAAACGTTTTATATATATATATATATACACAGTACCAGTCAAACGTTATATCTATACACAGTACCAGTCAAACGTTATGTAAATACACAGTATCAGTCAAACGTTATATATATACAGTACCAGTCAAACGTTATATACATACAGTACCAGTCAAACGTTATATATATACAGTACCAGTCAAACGTTATATATATACAGTACCAGTCAAACGTTATATACATACAGTACCAGTCAAACGTTATATATATACAGTACCAGTCAAACGTTATATATATACAGTACCAGTCAAACGTTATATACATACAGTACCAGTCAAACGTTATATATATATATATACAGTACCAGTCAAATGTTATATATATATACATATATATATATATACATTACCAGTCAAACGTTATATATATACAGTACCGGTCAAACGTTTTATATATACAGTACCAGTCAAACTTTATATATATATATATACAGTACCAGTCAAACGTTATATCTATACACAGTATCAGTCAAACGTTATATATATACAGTACCAGTCAAACGTTATATACATACAGTACCAGTCAAACGTTATATATATACAGTACCAGTCAAACGTTATATATATACAGTACCAGTCACACGTTTTATATATATATATATATATATCTATACAGTACCAGTCAAACGTTATATATATACAGTACCAGTCAAACGTTATAAATATACAGTACCAGTCAAACGTTATATATATACAGTACCAGTCAAACGTTATATATATACAGTACCAGTCAAACGTTTTATATATATATATACACAGTACCAGTCAAACGTTATATCTATACACAGTACCAGTCAAACGTTATGTAAATACACAGTATCAGTCAAACGTTATATATATACAGTACCAGTCAAACGTTATATATATACAGTACCAGTCAAACATTATATATATACAGTACCAGTCAAACGTTATATATATACAGTACCACTCAAACGTTATATATATACTGTACCAGTCAAACGTTATATATATACAGTACCAGTCAAACGTTATATATATACAGTACCAGTCAAACGTTATATATATATATATATACAGTACCAGTCAAACGTTATATACCTACAGTACCAGTCAAACGTTATATATATACAGTACCAGTCAAACGTTATATACATACAGTACCAGTCAAACGTTATATATATATATATATATACAGTACCAGTCAAATGTTATATATATATACATATATATATATATATATATATATATATACATTACCAGTCAAACGTTATATATATACAGTACCGGTCAAACGTTTTATATATACAGTACCAGTCAAACTTTATATATATATATATACAGTACCAGTCAAACGTTATATCTATACACAGTATCAGTCAAACGTTATATATATACAGTACCAGTCAAACGGTATATACATACAGTACCAGTCAAACGTTATATATATACAGTACCAGTCACACGTTTTATATATATATATATATACAGTACCAGTCAAACGTTATATATATACAGTACCAGTCAAACGTTATAAATATACAGTACCAGTCAAACGTTATATATATACAGTACCAGTCAAACGTTATATATATACAGTACCAGTCAAACGTTTTATATATATATATACACAGTACCAGTCAAACATTATATCTATACACAGTACCAGTCAAACGTTATGTAAATACACAGTATCAGTCAAACGTTATATATATACAGTACCAGTCAAACGTTATATATATACAGTACCAGTCAAACATTATATATATACAGTACCAGTCAAACGTTATATATATACAGTACCACTCAAACGTTATATATATACTGTACCAGTCAAACGTTATATATATACAGTACCAGTCAAACGTTATATATATACAGTACCAGTCAAACGTTATATATATATATATATACAGTACCAGTCAAACGTTATATACCTACAGTACCAGTCAAACGTTATATACATACAGTACCAGTCAAACGTTATATATATATATATATAGTAGCAGTCAAACGTTATATATATATATATATATATACAGGACCAGTCAATCGTTATATATATACAGTACCAGTCAAACGTTTTATATATACATATATATATATATATATATATATATATATATATACAGTACCAGTCAAACGTTACATATATATATATATATATATATATATATATATATATATATATATATAAATACACTACCAGTCAAACGTTATATATATACAGTACCATTCAAACGTTATATATATACAGTACCAGTCAAACGTTATATATATACAGTACCAGTCAAACGTTATATATATATACACTACCAGTCAAACATTATATATATACAGTACCAGTCAATCGTTATATATATACAGTACCAGTCAAACGTTATAAATATACAGTACCAGTCAAACGTTATATACATCCAGTACCAGTCAAACGTTATATATATACAGTACCAGTCAAACGTTATATATATATACAGTACCAGTCAAACGTTATATATATACAGTACCAGTCAAACGTTATATATATACAGTA
>NC_048572.1:78133414-78323414 GCF_013265735.2 Oncorhynchus mykiss
CTCGTCCTGTCTCTACTTCCTCCCTCCTCCACCTTTCTCTCGTCCTGTCTCTACTTCCTCCCTCCTCCACCTTTCTCTCGTCCTGTCTCTACTTCCTCCCTCCTCCACCTTTCTCTCGCCCTGTCTCTACTTCCTCCCTCCTCCACCTTTCTCTCGCCCTGTCTCTACTTCCTCCCTCCTCCACCTTTCTCTCGCCCTGTCTCTACTTCCTCCTTCCTCCACCTTTCTCTCGCCCTGTCTCTACTTCCTCCCTCCTTTGACTTCTCTCTTCCCTGTCTCTCACTCTTCCACTCTTCTTTTGCCCTCTCTTCTCTTTCTCCTCCCTCCGCTCCTCTCCAGCCCTACGGGGAGCTATGCGTCGTCGGCAGAGTTGAGTCGCTGCAGCAGCCAGCTGAGTGAGGAGGAGTACGGCCCAGAGTACAGAGAGAGGGATCCTTACGATGAGAACGACTCTTACCACTCCTGTCACTCCTCTGTCACCTACAGCAAGGGCTCTCCCGACTGGGACCCTGACGAGACCCAGGGGGGGTACAGCGATGAGGGGGGCTACAGTAAGGACGGGGGTGAGGAGGGGGCCCTCTATGAGGAGGATGACGGGGGCCTGTATGAGGAAGAGGGGACATATGAAGGAGAGGAGGGCGAGATTTATGACGATGAGGATTACCCTCTGGACGGCACCCTCAGTGAGGATATGGAGGTCCCCTACACCCCTACCCCCACCAGCACGGCACCCCCCACACTCGACGTCCCCGGTGCTTCTAGACCCCCCCTGGAAAAACAGCCTTCTCTGCATCAACATCAGGCGCCACCCGTCCAGCCGCCCAGCCAAGCCCCAAATCAAGCCCACCCTCCGACCATGGCTCCAGGAGGACAGCCCCTGGGTCAGCCACCCACCCAGGCCCCTCAACCACAATCTCAGCCACAGCCAGTCCCCGGCCCAGCACCAGCCCAGTCCTTCTTCTCCATGGCAAAGCCCTTCTCAGCAGCAGTAACAGGCCTGGCCTCATCTTTTCTGTCTTCTGGACTCCCCACTGCCCAACCTGCCCAGCCTCACCCCCCAGGCCCACAACCCCAGGCTCACCCCCCAGGCTCACAACCCCAGCCCCAGTCTGCCTCCTCCATTCCCCCGTCTCACCCTGCCACCGGGGCCCCTTCCCCTCAGGGCACGCAGTCCACAACCACTGGCCCTCCCTCCCAGCCGACCCCCTCCACTGCCCCCCCCTCTCAGGCCCAGCCCCCTGCCCAAACAACTCCCCAATCAGAGGGCCCCAATTCCAAACCCCCCCTGCCGGAGGACCAACACCTTCTAGAGGAAAACGAACCCCTTCCACCCGAGGTTAGGATCCCCACCCCCATAGAGGAGGAACCCTCCATGGAAGACGAGGAGCTGAGGTTTGACGAGAGCCGCCCCCCCACCCCCATAGAGGAGGTTGAGCCCATCCCTGAGAGGTAAACCCCCCCCCCCCTCCCAAATCTCTAATATTTTAGCCTTTCAGAGCAACAGGGGCATTTGTTTTATTGGGCCACCATATTGGGTGGACTGTGAAAAAGAACATGAATATGCATCTGAAATGACCCCCTATTCCCTATATAGTGCACTACTTTTGACCAGGGAGAGGGCCATTTGGGACCCAGACATGGAGTTGTTCTCAGTCCTGTTCTTGTCCCTGTAGTGGTCCTGTAGATGAGGAGCCCAAGGAGCCGGTGGACCCGTCGCTGCGGGCTAGAGAGAACTGGCTACGAATCATCAACAGGGTCCAACAGCAGCTTCGGGAGGTAAGATCTCCCACTCACACCTTATGCCCCAGTCCCATACAACTGTCCCGGTCCCATATAACTGTCCCAGTCCCATACAACTGTCCCGGTCCCATACAACTGTCCCGGTCCCATACAACTGTCCCAGTCCCATACAACTGTCCCAGTCCCATATAACTGTCCCAGTCCCAAACAACTGTCCCAGTCCCACACAACTGTCCCAGTCCCATACAACTGTCCCAGTCCCACACAACTGTCCCAGTCCCACACAACTGTCCCAGTCCCACACAACTGTCCCAGTCCCATACAACTGTCCCAGTCCCACACTACTGTCCCAGTCCCATACAACTGTCCCAGTCCCATACTACTGTCTCAGTCCCATACTGCTGCCCTATACCCCAGCCCTACCCCCATCTTCTTGCACTATACCCCACTATACCCCATCTTCTTGCCCTATCCCCAGTCATATACCCCATCCTCTTTCCCTCACCCCAGCCCTATACCCCATCCTCTTGCCCTATCCCCAGCCCTATACCCCATCTTCTTGCCCTATCCCCAGCCCTGTACCCCATCTTCTTGCCCTATCCCCAGCCCTGTACCCCATCCTCTTGCCCTATCCCCAGCCCTGTACCCCATCCTCTTGCCCTATCCCCAGCCCTGTACCCCATCCTCTTGCCCTATCCCCAGCCCTGTACCCCATCCTCTTGCCCTATCCCCAGCCCTGTACCCCATCCTCTTGCCCTATACCCCAGCCCTACCCCCATCTTCTTGTCCTATCCCCAGCCCTATACCCCATCCTCTTGCCCTATCCCCAGCCCTATACCCTATCTTCTTGCCCTATCCCCAGTCCTATACCCCATATTCTTGCCCTATACCCCAGCCCTACCCCCATCTTCTTGCCCTATACCCCATCTTCTTTCCCTATCCCCCATCTTCTTGCCCTATACCCCAGCCCTACCCCCATCTTCTTGCCCTATACCCCAGCCCTACCCCCATCTTCTTGCCCTATACCCCATCTTCTTGCCCTATCCCCAGCCCTACCCCCATCTTCTTGCCCTATACCCCATCTTCTTGCCCTATCCCCAGTCCTATACCCCATCTTCTTGCCCTATCCCCAGTCCTATACCCCATCTTCTTGTCCTATCCCCAGTCCTATACCCCATCTTCTTGCCCTATCCCCAGTCCTATACCCCATCTTCATGCCCTATCCCCAGCCCTATACCCCATCTTCTTGCCCTAACCCCAGCCCTATACCCCATATTCTTGCCCTATACCCCAGCCCTACCCCCATCTTCTTGCCCTATCCCCAGTCCTATACCCCATATTCTTGCCCTATACCCCAGCCCTACCCCCATCTTCTTGCCCTATACCCCATCTTCTTGCCCTATCCCCAGTCCTATACCCCATATTCTTGCCCTATCCCCAGTCCTATACCCCATATTCTTGCCCTATCCCCAGCCCTATACCCCATCTTCTTGCCCTATCCTCTTGCCCTATCCCCAGCCCCCTACCCCATCCTCTTGCCCTATACCCCAGCCCTACCCCCATCTTAAAGTCTTCCCGACCCCATGTAGCATACCTAACCAGCCTTGTTTCCAGATCCAGCCTGCACCCCAGTCCCATCCTTAGTGCTTTATCCAGATGAAGGGAGGAAGAGAGGGACAGTAGTAGACACATTCTAAAAGTCTCTGAAGTACTTTTTGCAGAGCTTTGAAAAATGAATGTGATATGCATTATTTACTGCCAAAGTCGGGTGAATGGGTTCCCGATGTGCATTTAGATACAGCAGTGCAGACCTAATGTGTCTTACACAGTATACAATTAATATTTTAAATGATCTGGAGATACATTTTATATAGATGTTGGTGCACATTTGCCCTTGGTATGGAAAATAACTCACTCAACTCTGTCTTTCAGTCATACAGAACTGCTAAAATAATTGATTTGAATGTTTACTTTGGCTTGATTGATTTGTTTATTAGTTTGCTCACATTTCTTCACATATCATTTTGCTAATCATTCTTTTTGTATAGAATGAATAATCACTTTCTTTGATGTTTATGTTGGTGTTTGTCACTGTGTTTATGTTTTGGTATTTTGTTGATTTCCCTTATCACCCCTTTTGTTTTTTTGTCCCACTACTTCGTTTTCTTTCCAGTTTCATGTCATTGTCATAGCGATACTCACATGCACTCTGGTCGGCCATGATTGGAGCAGATTGACAGGTGGGTACAAAGTGATTGGTTGTTCAAGATAATGGATGACCTGTTGGCCAATGATGTTTCAGTAATGTCCTGCAGTGCTCACATTCATTTTCGCTTTAATTTGACCTTTTCCATTTCACTTGTCAACAACTACGTTGCATAATCTTATCTAATGTTTCCTTGTTAGAATTTCATGGATACTCTGCACATTCATTATTATGATTTTAGAACTGTAACAATCTCTCAGCAAAGCCCGTAGAACTTAACTACAGTCAGGTGAAATTAGAAAGAAACTTTTCCATCAATATATTTGCAGTGTTGCCTGCGAAATCAATCCATAACATACTTGTTTATACCTCTTCATATTCTGACGCAGTATGATTTTGATTTTGCTTTCAGGAGTTCTTCATGGGTTTATGATCATTCTGCCTGTGCAGATTCAAGCTGGCCTTAGATAAAACCAAACAAACAGAGTCATGATGTGGGAGGCAGAATCCCAAGGTTAAATGAGTAATAACTCTCTCTCTCTCTCCGTGTCTCTCTCTCCGTGTCTCTCTCTCTCTGTCTCTCTCTCTCTCGCTCGCTCTCTCTCTCTCGCTGTCTCTCTCTCTCGCTGTCTCTCTCTCGCTGTCTCTCTCTCTCGCTGTCTCTCTCTCTCGCTGTCTCTCTCTCGCTGTCTCTCTCTCTCTTGCTGTCTCTCTCTCTCTCTCTGTGCCTCTCTGTGTCTCTCTCTCTCCGTGTCTCTCTCTCTCTCCGTGTCTCTCTCTTTCCGTGTCTCTCTCTCTCTGTCTCTCTCTCTCTCGCTGTCTCTCTCTCTCGCTGTCTCTCTCTCGCTGTCTCTCTCTATCTCTCTCTCTCTCTGTGTGCCTCTCTCTCTGTGCCTCTCTCTCTGTCTTTCTCTCTCTCGCTCTCTCTCTGTCTCTCTCTCTCTCTCTCTCTCTCTGTGCCTCTCTCTCTGTGTCTTTCTCTCTCTCGCTCTCTCTCTCTCTCTGTGTCTCTCTCCCTCTCTCTCTCTCTCTCTCTCTGTGTCTTTCTCTCTCTCGCTCTCTCTCTGTCTGTGTGTCTCTCTCTCTGTGTGTCTCTCTCTGTGTCTCTCTCCCTCTCTCTCTGTCTCTCTCTCTCTCTCTCCCTCTGTGCCTCTCTCTCTGTGTCTTTCTCTCTCTCGCTCTCTCTCTCTCTGTGTCTCTCTCCCTCTCTCTCTCTCTCTCTGTGTCTTTCTCTCTCTCGCTCTCTCTCTCTGTGTGTGTCTCTCTCTCTGTGTGTCTCTCTCTGTGTCTCTCTCCCTCTCTCTCTGTCTCTCTCTGTGTGTTATCCATAAGGCTAAAGCAGGCTAAATTAAATAGCCTAAATTATACAGAAACAAATAAATCATTCAAAATAGGCTACGTCACCAGAAAGCATGGCAGGAAAACAGTTCGGAAAGCAAATGGCTATTGCTGTAAAGAGACGACAAAGAAAAGACTCTAATCTGTATTTTTTGTTGTAAAAATTCTTAACTTAATTAAGCAAACGGGGCGGCAGCATAGCCTAGTGGTTAGAGCATTGGACTAGTAACAGAAAGGCTGCAAGATCAAATCTCTTAGCTGACAAGGTACAAATCTGTCATTCTGCCCCTGAACAGGCAGTTAACCCACTGTTCCTAGGCTGTCATTGAAAATAAGAATTTGTTCTTAACTGACTTGCCTAGTTAAATAAAGGTAAAATATATATATATATATATTTTAAACACTATAGCCTATCTTATTAGCATCGGCCATATCCCTGGTGAGTGTGCATATTCACTCTTTATCATTGTTGGGTCAGAGCCACTTGAACATTTTTGTTGGTTGACAAGGTGTCTCCCCTTCTCGAGGGCCGATTATATGGATCCTACAACATGGTTTTTATGGATCTGTTTGTCAGTCTCAGCAGAGTAGGCTACCCTGTAATGTTTGGTGTATAAACAATGATGATGCTAATGTTCCAGTCTTAGAAAGTGTAGTAGAAATGCATGAAATGTGTTTATAAAAGGCCAAATCTTTCCTGTGCAAAGAAAGGAGAAGTGTATCTGATATAGTCTCCTCTACACCACTGCATGCTCAGCCGTGCATGGAACCGTCTGTTTTGCGAACAGTGATTAAGTTATATTATTAGCCTAATTATGACAATCCAATCTACTAATCACATTAGGATTAGTAGGCTATCTTTCGTAAGTCTGTAAATGCCATGATGCCTGGAATGCTTTTTTTATGGTGAAAATTAGCTTCCCCAAACTCACATGCTGCCTATGCTGCAAAGGTGTGTTCAGTTAAAGCCGCTGTTTGGGAATGGTACGTCTACTTTGGGACTTTTGAATGAATTAAATACATGTTTACCCTCAAATCATACTTAATATGCCCTTATAGGTCTATGGCAGAGCTGCTCAGTTCCAGGGCTTGAGGGACAAAGAATGGCTGGTTTTCTTTTCCTCTTTGGTCAATTCATGTCATTGGCCTGAGAGTTCACTTACCGGGTGTCCCAATTCTGAGCGGTTTCTTCAGTAGAAGGTCCTCCTCAAGGTCTCTGTAGAAGTGATTTCACAGTTTACTAGGTCTAATTTAGCTCTATGACTTAGAGAAGGAATGAGAGGGAGGGAGGGAGGTGGGAACAAGAGAAGGAAGGAAAGAGTGAAGAGAATAAAGAGAGAGATAAAAATAGAGGTAGAGAGAGAATTGGGTCTGTGCAGTTTTAAGAGCATTCTCTGAGGTCTGAGGTAGTCATCAGTGGTGGAAAAGGTCTGGATATCCCTGTTAGAGGGCTCGGGGCATCCTCCCCCACAAGGAAGAAAAAAATCTAATTTTCCAGCTAAATGCTGCACTCTAGTGCACTCCTGACATGCTCCTCAAGGCCGGCCCGCTCATTAGGCAGGATTAAGCGGCAGTTTTTGGCAGCAGATTGATGAAGGTAGCATTTTCTAAGCTAAACTGACCAAGACGCACCTCCAACAACACATAAAACCTCACATAATTCTGCCCAAAAACAATGAGTGTCCAGTTTGTCAAAGCCAGGGATGCAAAATATTTCACTTGTCCATTCCCAGCACGCCTCTCCAGTGTCCTGTTGGAGAGACGCGTCACTGCAGCGCTCCACCAACGTTCAGTTAAACAAATGATCTAACATAAATCATGTAGCAGATATAGGATATAGTAGAACTAGCCTTTTCTTTAGCCTACAGGATGGAGATACAATGTATGACAATGTAATGAGATGGAACCCTTTTACATCATACAGGTTTCTCTAGCCTAACCTAAATGGTGCCCAAACAAATACAAAATGTACTAATAAACAATACAAAATGGACAGTCAGGACTACTCAAAACTGCTGTCCAGGAGTTTCAGCCCGTGGACAAAATTGTCATGATCAGTGGTTTCAAGTTTGGTTTCCATTGCGAAAAATAAAATAATTCTGTATTTCCCGCTGTGTAAACACATTGCCAATAGGCTCAGGATAACTCCTGATAAGGTTGGATAGCTGATATTCAGAGCTTAAAAAGAAAAACGGATTATTCACAGGAATCAGGACTAGTAAAGCCAATACAACGGCCTGTTTAACAAACAGTGGGCCTACCACGTGGATGGCATTCATAACATTCCATTGTGGCCGACATGGTAGGCTACACCCCAGTATGCACAGACCGACGCTGACACCTTTTGGACGTCTTGTTTTGGTCCTGTCCGTACCAGTCTTGATGTCCATGGACGTTGGTTTTTGGTCCAGTCCGGATCAAATTTGAACCAATCATAGGCATTTATGTTTGGTTCAGATTTTGTCCAGTCTGGACCAGCCTTGATTTGGCCCAAACATAGACGTCTATAAATTACGCCTTTTCAACTTTCATTCAAAATCGAAAATCAACCTAATTTCATTGTCTGAAAAAATACGTATTTTAGACATCTTTTCGTCACAATGCCCAGGATGCTCTGATGCTTTCAAAAGAGTAACTGTACTCTTCTCTCTCTCCTCCTCCCCGTCTTCTCTGTCTCTCTGCCCCCTCTCTCTCCAGGCACGAGGAGAGACATCCAATTCTTTGTGGTTTGGTAAAGGAGGGTGAGTTATCAGTCACATCCACTAACTCTACCCCTTTACTCAGTACAGTTAACACAATGAGATTAGTATTGGCATATTTATAGTACACGCTGTTCTAAATAGAATAGTATTACAATAATCATTAAATCAATGATTGCCACTACTGTAAATATGTTCAACTGTAAAGTGTAAATGTTCAGATTTTCTTCTTAAAAGAGAGCCTGTCTCAGATAGTGTTTCCTGCGCTGGCCCCAGTCCAGTGAGTATTGACCGGTTGGCTGGGTGCCCTGAGTGGACTGGCAGCTCATTTGTAAATGAGGCAGACCTTATATTAGTGTGACCGTTACTGCATACAGAGTAACCAGCCCATTAACTGTACTGCCAGTAAGCCAAATACACATCTGGTTGCCCATTCATTCAGGTGGAGGATTTCATACATAGAAATGTGTAATGAAACTGCCAATGAGTCCTTGGGTCTCTCTGGTCACCTGGGATATATATTTCAGTGGCCAGGAAGTGACCACCCTCTAGAATAGACACGGACAGGAGAGGACAGTTACTAGATTATCCAGATTTACAAAGTAAACAGCCATCAGTTCACTTCAACAAAAGAGTCTAAACTTCCTAGTAGCAGCGTATATAGTTATGAGTATATACTGTATATATATATGTATTTCTGAAATACAGTATCTGAGTTGTCTCAGGTGTGTGTAACAGTATGATGATTTTACCTGCTCAGGGTGGGAGAGGTTTTGTACAGCATCGACAGCATGCCTGATCTGCGCAAGAAGAAAGGCCCCTGCCTGGTCAAAGACCTGGTAAGAGACCACCCACACACACACCCACACACACACACACACACACACACACACACACACACACACACACACACAAAATGAGGGATTACCATTCTCCAGTGGATGTTGTGACAGAAAGTCTATAGCTATGGCTCTCACTGTGGCACCCTCTGCCTGAGTCATGTAGGTGAATTGCTGACAGACAGCGAATAAGACAGCCGTATGGAAATTGGGGGAGAGAGCAGAATACATTAAAACCTAAGAGCTGTTTGAGGTCACAGTAGATCATGTTAGAGAACATTATCACACAAACAAAATATACACACACAGAACAGACTCTACACACACACACATACAAAATGGACACACACACACACTAACATACACACACACAAAACAGACTCAAACACACATACAAAATAGACACACACACACAAAACACTCACACACACACAAAATAGACACACACACAAAACTGACTCACACACACACACACACACACACACACACACACAAAATATACACACACAAAACTGACTCACACACACACACACAAAACTGACTCACACACACACACACAAAATAGACACACACACATGCACAAAATAGACACACACACACACAAAAATGACTCACACACAGACACACACACACACACACACTCAAAATAGACACACACTTTTTTACATACACACCCTCTGCCCCCCTTCCAGTTTCTTCTCAAACACACACACAAAATAGACACACACACAAAGAGTTACACACACACAAAATAGACACACACACAAAACAGACACACACACATACACACACACACACACACACACATTCAAAATAGACATACACACACAAAACAGTCACACACACACACAAAATAGACACCACACACACACACACAAAGACTCACACACACACACAAAACTGACTCACACACACACAAAACTGACTCACATACACACAAAATAGACACACACACACAAAACACACACACACACAGAAAACTGAATCAAGGCCTCCTGGGTGGCGCAGTGGTTAAGGGCGCTGTACTGCAGCGCCAGCTGTGCCACCAGAGACTCTGGGTTCTCGCCCAGGCTCTGTCGTAACCGGCCGCGACCAGGAGGTCCGTGGGGCGACGCACAATTGCACTCCGGGTTAGGGAGGGCTTGGCACAGCGTCGTCCGGGTTTGGCCGGTAGGGAAATCCTTGTGCACCAGCGACTTCTGTGGTGGGCCGGGCGTAATGCGCGCTAACCAAGGTTGCCAGGTGCACGGTGTTTCCTCCGACACATTGGTGCGTCTGGCTTCCGGGTTGGAGGCGCGCTGTGTTAAGAAGCAGTGCAGCTTGGTTGGGTTGTGTATGGAGGACGCATGACTTTCAACCTTCGTCTCTCCCGAGCCCGTACGGGAGTTGTAGTGAGAGACGGAGATAGTAGCTACTAACAATTGGATACCATGAAATTGGGGAGAAAAAGGGGTAAAATTCAAGAAAGAAAACTGACTCACAAACAAAACATATACAAATTTGAGTAAAAATAGTTTACATTTTTTTTACTCACACACGCTTTTTTACAAACACATCCTCTGCCCCCCTTTCAGTTTCTTCTGTATCTTATATTAACATTTATGAGACGAATCAATATTCTATTAGAAATTCTGATATGGGGCTTGTTTATTTACATATATGTTCCCTTTCCCCTCCCCTTGTCTCTCTCCTCCCATCGTGCAGTTACAGGCCATGGTGAGTACTGGGACCAGTCTGCTGGTGTAGCACCAAAACACTTAAGCTCTCTTGTAATACCCATACTTTAATTACCAAGGCTCAAATTCATGTCTCTCTCTCTCTAACTCTCTCTCGCTCTCTCTTTCTTTCTCTCTCTCTCTCTCTCTCTCTTTTTGTCTCTCTCTCTATCTCTCTCTTTATCTCTCTCTTTGTCTCTCTCTCTCTCTCTCTCTTTGTCTCTCTCTCTCTTTGTCTCTCTCTCTCTCTCTCTCTTTGTCTCTCTCTCTCTCTCTCCCTTTCTCTCTCTCTCTCTTCAGTCTATGGCCTCTCAGAACGCTCGGAAGGCTGGGATCACCACAGCGATGGCATGCAGCACCCTCGGCAATGAGGACCTGGTGGG
The DNA here is from genome assembly GCF_013265735.2 of Oncorhynchus mykiss. NCBI lineage: Eukaryota > Metazoa > Chordata > Actinopteri > Salmoniformes > Salmonidae > Oncorhynchus > Oncorhynchus mykiss. The sequence continues at coordinate 78,144,335 of NC_048572.1, forward strand.
TCACATGACCTCTGACCTTTGACCACCGCCTGTCTCAGCACAGCTATAAATATCCATTCAGTTCAATTCTAATTTCAGTCAACTTCATTAGTATTATCCTAAGGGGTCATTTCCACTGGAAGAGCATAACACTTAGAAGAGATCTATCCGACCACATTTTATTGCTGAGATGCAATTGATTTATTAAACAGCTGAGGTTTTTATCAGCTAGCTGCTTTTGTCAGGCAGTATGCATGTATAATTAATACCACACTCCTCCCTCTGCCTCTCTCATGCTCCCTCTCTCCCTCCCTCTCTGTCTGTCCTATCTATCTATCTGTCTCTCTCTCTGCCTCTCTCTCTCTCTGCCTCTCTCTGCCTCTCCCCTTCCTCCCCCTCCTCTCATTCTGTAGAAAAGTCACGTTTATAAGAAGACCCTACAGGCTCTGATCTACCCCATCTCCTGCACCACGCCCCATAACTTTGAGGTGTGGACGGCCACCACTCCCACCTACTGCTATGAGTGTGAGGGGCTGCTGTGGGGCATCGCCCGCCAGGGCATGAGGTGCTCCGAGTGTGGGGTCAAATGTCACGACAAGTGTCAGGACCTGCTAAATGCCGACTGCCTGCAGAGTAAGGAACACACGCAACACACACAGACGCAGACTAACACTCTCTCTCTCTCTCACACACACACACACACTAGGACTGTGACAATACCAGTGTCGCAATATTTTTATTACCATGGCAAAAATGAAAACACGAAGCAGGTCCTTTAAAAAGCTGCTGTATGTAAATATTGTGTGCTATAGCTAGGAAAATAAAGACGTGACTCTGGATGACATCATAATGATGTTTGTTTCAACATTAAGGCTGTTTTCCTAAACAAGTTAAATCCACTTCCTGCTTTGTTTCCTGGCCACGATACTAATGAGTATCGTCATACACACACACATATACACAAACACATACACACGTCTAACACTCTGACCTTTTTCGATTGACATCCCATTACTCTCCTCCCTCTCGTTCTTCACCCTCTTCCTTTCCAATGTATCTCCTGAGTAATGTGCTGTCATCCCCCTGAGTAATGTGCTGTCATTCCCCTGAGTAATGTGCTGTCATCCCCCTGAGTAGTGTGCTGTCATCCCCCTGAGTAGTGTGCTGTCATCCCCCTGAGTAGTGTGCTGTCATCCCCCTGAGTAATGTGCTGTCATCCCCCTGAGTAATGTGCTGTCATCCCCCTGAGTAATGTGCTGTCATCCCTCTGAGTAATGTGCTGCCATCCCCGTGCGTCTCTCCTCTCTCACTCCTGGACTTCTCTTCATCCTTTTACTTCCTCTAATTCACATTCCCCAAGATGGGCTTTTAGCCTAACCCTCCACTGATTTACAGTCTGTATCTCCTGTCACCCATTCCCAAGTATTCCTTAGGAGCCTTTCATTTGAAGGTTTACCCAATTGACCCTCACTGCCTCTTCCCTCCCTCTCTCTCCTATTCTATATTTACTGTATACCCTCTCTCTCACGCTCTCCTTCTCCCTCCTTCTCACTGAGTACACTCCTTTCTTCCTCTCTCTCCTTCTCTCTCTCCGAGTACACTCCTTTCTTCCTCTCTCTCCTTCTCTCTGAGTACACTCCTTTCTTCCTCTCTCTGTTCTTTTCCTATCCTCACTCCCTCTTCACCCACCGCTCTCATTTCCAGGGGCAGCGGAGAAGAGTTCTAAGCACGGGGCAGAGGACAGAACCCAGAACATCATCATGGTTCTAAAGGACAGAATGAAGATCAGAGAGAGGAACAAACCGGAAATCTTCGAGCTCATCCAGGAAGTGTTTACCGTCGTCAAGGCGACGCACGCCACGCAGATGAAGCAGATCAAACAGAGCGTGCTCGATGGGACGTCCAAGTGGTCGGCCATGATCAGCATGACTGGTAAAAATAGGACTAGGATTGGGATTTGTCGGGACCCGGTTACGAACTCGGGTCTCCGGTGTGAGAAACAGTCACTTAGTAAACTGAGCCACTAATAGTCGTCAGAACCCAGAAGATGAGGCAGACACAGCAGTACTAGAGACGGTGATTTAATAAAGAAAAAAGGAAAAGATCTTCAGGCAAAAATATAAATCCACAACGTCAAAAGTAATTCCAAGAGAAAAAATGTATATCCTCCAAGACACAAGGAAAATCCACAGTGGTAAGAACAGCAGGGAAAAAACAAACCTCAAAAGAATCATCAAAAACAAAACCAGAGTATCTCAAGACACTCCAACTAGCGAAACAAAAGTTCACAGCATAGCTGGGTGCTAACATACAAACACAGAGCAAAGAACTGAGGAACACTAAGGGTTGAAATACATTCAAGGGAAATGAGGCACAGGTGCAACTAATAACTAGAACAAGGGAAAACAAAAGGGTCAAAAAGCACAATGGGGGCATCTAGTGACCAAAACCTGAACAATCCTGGCCAAATCCTGACAGGATTAAGATTGAGATTAGGTTTAGTAGGGGTTTGGATAAAGGTTCAAATTGGAGGGGGTGTTAGTTACTGTCTTGCAGTAGGAACTTCACTTCAGTAGACTCACCTTTGCCAACCGGAGTAGAAATGATATTTTACATGTTTTGTATTTGAGTACTTTAGCAGATGCTCTTATACGAAGTGATTTTATGTGTATTCAAGTACGGAGGCTGAAACAACCATTTAGTTAATACTCTCTGTGTGACGTATGCCCAAGGTCTAATGGTGTGACTGTGTGCCTCTCTCAGTGCAGTGTGCTCAGGGCCTCCAGGCCAAGGACAAGACTGGTTCCAGTGACCCCTATGTCACAGTTCAGGTGGGCAAGACCAAGAAGAGGACCAAGACTATCTACGGCAACCTCAACCCTGTCTGGGAGGAGAACTTCCACTTGTGAGCATAGCGAGTGTGTGTTTCTGTCTGTCTGCGTGCGTGGGTGGGGATGTGTGGTTCAAATCATTAAATCAAATTGTATTTGTCACACGCTTCATAAAAACAGGTGTAGACTAACAGTGAAATTCTTCCTTATGTCCCCTTCCCAACAACGCAGAGAGAAACATAAATAATAGAAACATAATAACACTATGAATAAATAGACAATGATTAACAATAACTCGACTATATACAAGGGGTACCAGTACCGAGTCCATGTGCAGAGGTACGAGGTCATTGAGGTAGATGTGTGCATATATGGAGGGTTATAGTGACTAGGCAGCAGGATAGATAATAAGCAGTAGCAGCAGCGTATGTGATGAGTCAAAAGAGTTGGTACCAAAGGGGTCAATGCAGACAGTCCAGGTAGCTATTTGGTTAACTATTTCATTAACCATTTAGCAGCCTTATGGCTGTTCAGGGTCCTGCTGGTTCCAGACTTGCCGTATGGTAGCAGAGGGAACAGTCTATGACATGGGTGGCTGCAGTCTTTGACAATGTTTAGGGCCCGGTTACATCTGACATAGTTTCTTCATCTCATAGTGAATGCCACAACTCGTCGGACCGTATTAAGGTACGCGTGTGGGATGAGGACGATGACATCAAGTCCAGGGTGAAGCAGAAGTTCAAACGGGAGTCAGATGACTTCCTGGGTCAGACCATCATCGAGGTCCGCACGCTCAGCGGAGAGATGGACGTCTGGTACAACCTGGGTGAGTGATGAGAAGGGGCGAATCAGGAAGTGAGGGAGTTGTGGGAAAGGAGATGAACAGGAAGGAAGACAAGTGAGTGTGTTGTAGTTATTCTGACAGACAAGAGAACAGACATGTTGATGTGAGTCTGTTGTAATTCTCTGACAGACAAGAGAACAGACATGTTGATGTGAGTCTGTTGTAGTTATTCTGACAGACAAGAGAACAGACATGTTGATGTGAGTCTGTTGTAGTTATTCTGACAGACAAGAGAACAGACATGTTGATGTGAGTCTGTTGTAATTCTCTGACAGACAAGAGAACAGACATGTTGATGTGAGTCTGTTGTAGTTATTCTGACAGACAAGAGAACAGACATGTTGATGTGAGTCTGTTGTAGTTATTCTGACAGACAAGAGAACAGACATGTTGATGTGAGTCTGTTGTAGTTATTCTGACAGACAAGAGAACAGACATGTTGATGTGAGTCTGTTGTAATTATTCTGACAGACAAGAGAACAGACATGTTGATGTGAGTCTGTTGTAGTTATTCTGACAGACAAGAGAACAGACATGTTGATGTGAGTCTGTTGTAATTCTCTGACAGACAAGAGAACAGACATGTTGATGTGAGTCTGTTGTAATTCTCTGACAGACAAGATAACAGACATGTTGATGTGAGTCTGTTGTAATTCTCTGACAGACAAGAGAACAGACATGTTGATGTGAGTCTGTTGTAGTTATTCTGACAGACAAGAGAACAGACATGTTGATGTGAGTCTGTTGTAATTCTCTGACAGACAAGAGAACAGACATGTTGATGTGAGTCTGTTGTAATTCTCTGACAGACAAGAGAACAGACATGTTGATGTGAGTCTGTTGTAATTCTCTGACAGACAAGAGAACAGACATGTTGATGTGAGTCTGTTGTAATTCTCTGACAGACAAGATAACAGACATGTTGATGTGAGTCTGTTGTAGTTATTCTGACAGACAAGAGAACAGACATGTTGATGTGAGTCTGTTGTAATTCTCTGACAGACAAGAGAACAGACATGTTGATGTGAGTCTGTTGTAATTCTCTGACAGACAAGAGAACAGACATGTTGATGTGAGTCTGTTGTAATTCTCTGACAGACAAGAGAACAGACATGTTGATGTGAGTCTGTTGTAATTCTCTGACAGACAAGAGAACAGACATGTTGATGTGAGTCTGTTGTAGTTATTCTGACAGACAAGAGAACAGACATGTTGATGTGAGTCTGTTGTAATTCTCTGACAGACAAGATAACAGACATGTTGATGTGAGTCTGTTGTAATTCTCTGACAGACAAGAGAACAGACATGTTGATGTGAGTCTGTTGTAATTCTCTGACAGACAAGAGAACAGACATGTTGATGTGAGTCTGTTGTAGTTATTCTGACAGACAAGAGAACAGACATGTTGATGTGAGTCTGTTGTAGTTATTCTGACAGACAAGAGAACAGACATGTTGATGTGAGTCTGTTGTAATTCTCTGACAGACAAGAGAACAGACATGTTGATGTGAGTCTGTTGTAGTTATTCTGACAGACAAGAGAACAGACATGTTGATGTGAGTCTGTTGTAATTCTCTGACAGACAAGAGAACAGACATGTTGATGTGAGTCTGTTGTAATTCTCTGACAGACAAGAGAACAGACATGTTGATGTGAGTCTGTTGTAATTCTCTGACAGACAAGAGAACAGACATGTTGATGTGAGTCTGTTGTAATTCTCTGACAGACAAGAGAACAGACATGTTGATGTGAGTCTGTTGTAGTTATTCTGACAGACAAGAGAACAGACATGTTGATGTGAGTCTGTTGTAATTCTCTGACAGACAAGATAATAGACATGTTGATGTGAGTCTGTTGTAATTCTCTGACAGACAAGAGAACAGACATGTTGATGTGAGTCTGTTGTAATTCTCTGACAGACAAGAGAACAGACATGTTGATGTGAGTCTGTTGTAGTTATTCTGACAGACAAGAGAACAGACATGTTGATGTGAGTCTGTTGTAGTTATTCTGACAGACAAGAGAACAGACATGTTGATGTGAGTCTGTTGTAATTCTCTGACAGACAAGAGAACAGACATGTTGATGTGAGTCTGTTGTAGTTATTCTGACAGACAAGAGAACAGACATGTTGATGTGAGTCTGTTGTAATTCTCTGACAGACAAGAGAACAGACATGTTGATGTGAGTCTGTTGTAATTCTCTGACAGACAAGATAACAGACATGTTGATGTGAGTCTGTTGTAGTTATTCTGACAGACAAGAGAACAGACATGTTGATGTGAGTCTGTTGTAATTCTCTGACAGACAAGAGAACAGACATGTTGATGTGAGTCTGTTGTAATTCTCTGACAGACAAGAGAACAGACATGTTGATGTGAGTCTGTTGTAATTCTCTGACAGACAAGAGAACAGACATGTTGATGTGAGTCTGTTGTAATTCTCTGACAGACAAGAGAACAGACATGTTGATGTGAGTCTGTTGTAATTCTCTGACAGACAAGATAACAGACATGTTGATGTGAGTCTGTTGTAATTCTCTGACAGACAAGAGAACAGACATGTTGATGTGAGTCTGTTGTAATTCTCTGACAGACAAGAGAACAGACATGTTGATGTGAGTCTGTTGTAGTTATTCTGACAGACAAGAGAACAGACATGTTGATGTGAGTCTGTTGTAGTTATTCTGACAGACAAGAGAACAGACATGTTGATGTGAGTGTGTTGTAATTCTGTGACAGACAAGAGAACAGACATGTTGATGTGAGTCTGTTGTAATTCTCTGACAGACAAGAGAACAGACATGTTGATGTGAGTCTGTTGTAGTTATTCTGACAGACAAGAGAACAGACATGTTGATGTGAGTCTGTTGTAATTCTCTGACAGACAAGAGAACAGACATGTTGATGTGAGTCTGTTGTAGTTATTCTGACAGACAAGAGAACAGACATGTTGATGTGAGTCTGTTGTAGTTATTCTGACAGACAAGAGAACAGACATGTTGATGTGAGTCTGTTGTAATTCTCTGACAGACAAGAGAACAGACATGTTGATGTGAGTCTGTTGTAGTTATTCTGACAGACAAGAGAACAGACATGTTGATGTGAGTCTGTTGTAATTCTCTGACAGACAAGAGAACAGACATGTTGATGTGAGTCTGTTGTAATTCTGTGACAGACAAGAGAACAGACATGTTGATGTGAGTCTGTTGTAGTTATTCTGACAGACAAGAGAACAGACATGTTGATGTGAGTCTGTTGTAATTCTCTGACAGACAAGAGAACAGACATGTTGATGTGAGTCTGTTGTAATTCTCTGACAGACAAGAGAACAGACATGTTGATGTGAGTCTGTTGTAATTCTCTGACAGACAAGATATCAGACATGTTGATGTGAGTCTGTTGTAATTCTCTGACAGACAAGAGAACAGACATGTTGATGTGAGTCTGTTGTAATTCTCTTTATTTATTTTTTTTTATTTAACCTTTATTTAACCAGGCAAGTCAGTTAAGAACAAATTCTTATTTTCAATGACGGCCTGGGAACAGTGGGTTAACTGCCTGTTCAGGGGCAGAACGACAGATTTGTACCTTGTCAGCTCGGGGGTTTGAACTCGCAACCTTCCGGTTACTAGTCCAACACTCTAACCACTAGGCTACCCTGCCGCCCCTTGTCTCTGACAGACAAGAGAACAGACATGTTGATGTGAGTCTGTTGTAATTCTCTGACAGACAAGAGAACAGACATGTTGATGTGAGTCTGTTGTAATTCTCTGACAGACAAGAGAACAGACATGTTGATGTGAGTTTTAGATTAACTAACTTCAAATGAATGACTCGGGACGTCGGTTTTGATACGAAAGCTTCTTTTAGTAAGAATACTTGTTTACGTTACATTTAACAACAATTGTTTTGGTACAGAGCAATGCAGGTAAGATGCTATCGGAAAGTCAGCCACAATCACTCGCACCTGCACATAATTGGCGCGTTATCACTCATTCCTCTCGCAAGGCATTCTGGGACTTGCAGTCAAAAAGCGTAATTCAACAAAACCCAATACAATTACATATGCAAATAAATCTAAAGAAATATCTTTAGATACAGCTCAAAGAATAAACTGAAACATTAACTCTAACACATTAAAGTTACAACAGTGAGTCTGTTGTAGTTATTCTGACAGACAAGAGAACAGACATGTTGATGTGAGTCTGTTGTAATTCTCTGACAGACAAGAGAACAGACATGTTGATGTGAGTCTGTTGTAGTTATTCTGACAGACAAGAGAACAGACATGTTGATGTGAGTCTGTTGTAGTTATTCTGACAGACAAGAGAACAGACATGTTGATGTGAGTCTGTTGTAATTATTCTGACAGACAAGAGAACAGACATGTTGATGTGAGTCTGTTGTAGTTATTCTGACAGACAAGAGAACAGACATGTTGATGTGAGTCTGTTGTAATTCTCTGACAGACAAGAGAACAGACATGTTGATGTGAGTCTGTTGTAGTTATTCTGACAGACAAGAGAACAGACATGTTGATGTGAGTCTGTTGTAATTCTCTGACAGACAAGAGAACAGACATGTTGATGTGAGTCTGTTGTAGTTATTCTGACAGACAAGAGAACAGACATGTTGATGTGAGTCTGTTGTAGTTATTCTGACAGACAAGAGAACAGACATGTTGATGTGAGTCTGTTGTAGTTATTCTGACAGACAAGAGAACAGACATGTTGATGTGAGTCTGTTGTAGTTATTCTGACAGACAAGATAACAGACATGTTGATGTGAGTCTGTTGTAATTCTCTGACAGACAAGAGAACAGACATGTTGATGTGAGTCTGTTGTAATTCTCTGACAGACAAGAGAACAGACATGTTGATGTGAGTCTGTTGTAATTCTCTGACAGACAAGAGAACAGACATGTTGATGTGAGTCTGTTGTAGTTATTCTGACAGACAAGAGAACAGACATGTTGATGTGAGTCTGTTGTAGTTATTCTGACAGACAAGAGAACAGACATGTTGATGTGAGTCTGTTGTAGTTATTCTGACAGACAAGAGAACAGACATGTTGATGTGAGTCTGTTGTAATTCTCTGACAGACAAGATAACAGACATGTTGATGTGAGTCTGTTGTAATTCTCTGACAGACAAGAGAACAGACATGTTGATGTGAGTCTGTTGTAATTCTCTGACAGACAAGAGAACAGACATGTTGATGTGAGTCTGTTGTAATTCTCTGACAGACAAGAGAACAGACATGTTGATGTGAGTCTGTTGTAATTCTCTGACAGACAAGAGAACAGACATGTTGATGTGAGTCTGTTGTAATTCTCTGACAGACAAGAGAACAGACATGTTGATGTGAGTCTGTTGTAATTCTCTGACAGACAAGAGAACAGACAAGTCAGCTGTGTCTGGAGCCATCCGGATGCACATCAGTGTAGAGATCAAAGGAGAGGAGACTGTGGCTCCCTACCATGTCCAGTACACCTGTCTACATGAGGTAAGACTGACCAGACCATACCTCGTTTCACATACTAAGTACACCTTCACACACACACACACACACACACACACACACACACACACACACACACACACACACACACACACACACACACACACACACAGGGTTGCAAAGTTACCGGTAATTTACCAGAGTTACAGGAATCTTCAGTCATTTCTGTAATTAAAAGGTGATCTATGGTAACTTTGGTAATTTATAGTACATTTATATTCTTCATATATTTTGGGGGGGTATATCTGTGTCCATATTGTCCTAGTGGAAAGACCATCTGGTTCAAGAGAAAATAGCTTAATTAATGAAAAATTAACTCAGCTGCCACCAGTCTGGCCAAAACCATTTACAACAAAGACATATTAAAATAAATAAGTGTGTAAAAATATAAAGGATATTTCCTGCTGAAACATTCATATTAAACTAACTGTCCAGTCAAAATCTAACTTTTAAAAGTTATTATTCTGTTAACTCATGGCCATAACATAAATTGCAGAAAAAGCACGTCAAAAATCCCACCTCGAACTTGTATCTCAAACAGTTTGTTTTAAAAAAATGCTTGCTATTTCCTGAAAGAACCTGATGTAATGTTGGCTCATTGGCTGAGCTGGCCAATCAGCAGTCTACTCGCATGAATATTTTTTGGGGTCTGGACTTCCTAATTTGTCCTTCTTTTTCATATTGCTCGTTACAAAATGCAGCGGCCATGACTGAAGCCAAACGAGAGACGTCTTGGGGGTGTGGTTTCATGTGGGTGTCTCTTGTACGTGTGTTCACATGTGGAAAGCGTTTGTATTTTCGCTCTGCAAAAACAGTACACCGTTACAGTCAATCACCCTTCTAGATAACTTGAAACGGTCTAACCAGGTCTTGTGTCTTGAAGTCGCCTAGGCTAGTGCTAGGCAACTTCTTTTGTCAATTAGCTTCAGCCGGCTGGTGTGCGACTTTGGCAAAATTGGTTTGACTTTGGATCGCCTATCTCTGTGGCTAGTTAATAAATTAGTCAATAAATTACACAATGTAAATGGGACAACATTTTCATGTTGCACATCTTTCATGTTGCACATTCTTTTGTCTCATTAAATGCTTTCAATATTTGTATATGTATTTCTACAATTTATAGCTGATTTTAGGTTTTTAAGTCATTGAAAGTTGGACCTATTGACATTGTAAAATATTGTCCCATGTACATTGTGTAATTTATTGATGGTCCCTAACTAGCCCCATAGGGATATCCAATGTTAAACTAAATTGACCATGGGCATTACGATCTGGTCGGGTTAAGCTGCATTCCGAATTGATGATTAATTAGGTCCTGCCAGCTGTGGGCATGTGGTCAGATTTGAAATAAACCCAAGAGAAACTGTTACGGTGTCCTTGATTCTGTCACGGTGTCCTTCGTTCTGTCACGGTGTCTTTCATTCTGTCATGGTGTCCTTCGTTCTGTCACGGTGTCCTTCATTCTGTCATGGTGTCCTTGATTCTGTCACGGTGTCCTTCGTTCTGTTACGGTGTCTTTCATTCTTTCATGGTGTCCTTCGTTCTGTCACGGTGTCCTTCATTCTGTCATGGTGGGTTTTGTTCAGTTACGGTGTCCTTCATTCTGTCATGGTGTCCTTCGTTCTGTCACGGTGTCCTTCATTCTGTCATGGTGGGTTTCGTTCAGTTACGGTGTCCTTCATTCTGTCATGGTGTCCTTCGTTCCGTCACGGTGTCCTTCATTCTGTCATGGTGGGTTTCGTTCAGTTACGTGTGTTTCATTCTGTCATGGTGTCCTTCGTTCTGTCACGGTGTCCTTCATTCTGTCATGGTGTCCTTCGTTCCATCACGGTGTCCTTCATTCTGTCATGGTGGGTTTTGTTCAGTTACGTGTGTTTCATTCTGTCATGGTGTCCTTCGTTCTGTCACGGTGTCCTTCATTCTGTCATGGTGGGTTTCGTTCAGTTACGGTGTCCTTCATTCTGTCATGGTGTCCTTCATTCCGTCACGGTGTCCTTCGTTCCACAACATAACATGTTTTCATATCATCTCATAAATCTCAGTTTTGGAAGAGACTGAAAAATTATCCTGATCCTATTGACACGTTGTAGTCCATTTTGACACTAGAATGAATATTTCTGACTCATATCGATGCCACACAGGCCGTGTTCAAAAGGATAAGTTGCTTTTTAGAGACAGTCACTCTTTAATGACCGGTGTACGCCCACAACATTCTGTGGTTGGTGAACGCCCACAACATTCTGTGGTTGGTGTACGTCCACAACATTCTGTGGTTGGTGAACGCCCACAACATTCTGTGGTTGGTGTACGTCCACAACATTCTGTGGTTGGTGTATGTCCACAACATTCTGTGGTTGGTGTACGTCCACAACATTCTGTGGTTGGTGTACGTCCACAACATTCTGTGGTTGGTGTACCTCCACAACATTCTGTGGTTGGTGTACCTCCACAACATTCTGTGGTTGGTGTACGCCCACAACATTCTGTGGTTGGTGTACGTCCACAACATTCTGTGGTTGAGGTGCGACACAACATTCTGTGGTTGGGGTGCGACACAACATACTGTGGTTGGGGTCACTATTCTGTGGTTGGGGTCACCATTCTGTGGTTGGGGTCACCATTCTGTGTTTGGGGTCACCATTCTGTGTTTGGGGTCACCATTCTGTGTTTGGGGTCACCATTCTGTGGTTGGGGTCACCATTCTGTGTTTGGGGTCACCATTCTGTGTTTGGGGTGTGCCACAACATTCAAAAAGCTGATTTTAACATACTTAATTACCCAAACTATTTCACTATTGAAATTTATTACAGGTCATGTTTCATAGAAATCTGGAAACACTGGACAGTTACTTTAAACACCAATGGTATTCACTAAGCTGAAACCCTCATATTAAACACCAGTGGTATTCACTAAGCTGAAACCCTCATATTAAACACCAGTGGTATTCACTAAGCTGAAACCCTCATATTAAACACCAATGGTATTCACTAAGCTGAAACCCTCATCTTAAACACCAATGGTATTCACTAAGCTGAAACCCTCATATTAAACACCAGTGGTATTCACTAAGCTGAAACCCTCATATTAAACACCAATGGTATTCACTAAGCTGAAACCCTCATATTAAACACCAGTGGTATTCACTAAGCTGAAACCCTCATATTAAACACCAGTGGTATTCACTAAGCTGAAACCCTCATATTAAACACCAGTGGTATTCACTAAGCTGAAACCCTCATATTAAACACCAGTGGTATTCACTAAGCTGAAACCCTCATATTAAACACCAGTGGTATTCACTAAGCTGAAACCCTCATATTAAACACCAGTGGTATTCACTAAGCTGAAACCCTCATATTAAACACCAGTGGTATTCACTAAGCTGAAACCCTCATATTAAACACCAGTGGTATTCACTAAGCTGAAACCCTCATATTAAACACCAATGGTATTCACTAAGCTGAAACCCTCATATTAAACACCAGTGGTATTCACTAAGCTGAAACCCTCATATTAAACACCAATGGTATTCACTAAGCTGAAACCCTCATATTAAATACCAGTGGTATTCACTAAGCTGAAACCCTCATATTAAACACCAGTGGTATTCACTAAGCTGAAACCCTCATATTAAACACCAATGGTATTCACTAAGCTGAAACCCTCATATTAAACACCAGTGGTATTCACTAAGCTGAAACACTCATATTAAACACCAGTGGTATTCACTAAGCTGAAACCCTCATATTAAACACCAATGGTATTCACTAAGCTGAAACCCTCATATTAAACACCAATGGTATTCACTAAGCTGAAACCCTCATATTAAACACCAATGGTATTCACTAAGCTGAAACCCTCATATTAAACACCAATGGTATTCACTAAGCTGAAACCCTCATATTAAATACCAGTGGTATTCACTAAGCTGAAACCCTCATATTAAACACCAGTGGTATTCACTAAGCTGAAACCCTCATATTAAACACCAATGGTATTCACTAAGCTGAAACCCTCATATTAAACACCAGTGGTATTCACTAAGCTGAAACCCTCATATTAAACACCAGTGGTATTCACTAAGCTGAAACCCTCATATTAAACACCATTGTTATTCACTAAGCTGAAACCCTCATATTAAACACCAGTGGTATTCACTAAGCTGAAACCCTCATATTAAACACCAGTGGTATTCACTAAGCTGAAACCCTCATATTAAACACCAGTGGTATTCACTAAGCTGAAACCCTCATATTAAACACCAGTGGTATTCACTAAGCTGAAACCCTCATATTAAACACCAATGGTATTCACTAAGCTGAAACCCTCATATTAAACACCAGTGGTATTCACTAAGCTGAAACACTCATATTAAACACCAGTGGTATTCACTAAGCTGAAACCCTCATATTAAACACCAGTGGTATTCACTAAGCTGAAACACTCATATTAAACACCAGTGGTATTCACTAAGCTGAAACCCTCATATTAAACACCAGTGGTATTCACTAAGCTGAAACCCTCATATTAAACACCAGTGGTATTCACTAAGCTGAAACCCTCATATTAAACACCATTGTTATTCACTAAGCTGAAACCCTCATATTAAACACCAATGGTATTCACTAAGCTGAAACCCTCATATTAAACACCAGTGGTATTCACTAAGCTGAAACCCTCATATTAAACACCAGTGGTATTCACTAAGCTGAAACCCTCATATTAAACACCAGTGGTATTCACTAAGCTGAAACCCTCATATTAAACACCAGTGGTATTCACTAAGCTGAAACCCTCATATTAAACACCAGTGGTATTCACTAAGCTGAAACCCTCATATTAAACACCAGTGGTATTCACTAAGCTGAAACACTCATATTAAACACCAGTGGTATTCACTAAGCTGAAACCCTCATATTAAACACCAATGGTATTCACTAAGCTGAAACCCTCATATTAAACACCAGTGGTATTCACTAAGCTGAAACCCTCATATTAAACACCAGTGGTATTCACTAAGCTGAAACCCTCATATTAAACACCAGTGGTATTCACTAAGCTGAAACCCTCATATTAAACACCAGTGGTATTCACTAAGCTGAAACCCTCATATTAAACACCAGTGGTATTCACTAAGCTGAAACCCTCATATTAAACACCAGTGGTATTCACTAAGCTGAAACCCTCATATTAAACACCAGTGGTATTCACTAAGCTGAAACCCTCATATTAAACACCAGTGGTATTCACTAAGCTGAAACCCTCATATTAAACACCAGTGGTATTCACTAAGCTGAAACCCTCATATTAAACACCAGTGGTATTCACTAAGCTGAAACCCTCATATTAAACACCAATGGTATTCACTAAGCTGAAACCCTCATATTAAACACCAGTGGTATTCACTAAGCTGAAACCCTCATATTAAACACCAGTGGTATTCACTAAGCTGAAACACTCATATTAAACACCAGTGGTATTCACTAAGCTGAAACCCTCATATTAAACACCAGTGGTATTCACTAAACTGAAACCCTCATATTAAACACCAGTGGTATTCACTAAGCTGAAACCCTCATATTAAACACCAGTGGTATTCACTAAGCTGAAACCCTCATATTAAACACCAGTGGTATTCACTAAGCTGAAACCCTCATATTAAACACCAGTGGTATTCACTAAGCTGAAACCCTCATGTTAAACACCAATGGTATTCACTAAGCTGAAACCCTCATATTAAACACCAGTGGTATTCACTAAGCTGAAACCCTCATATTAAACACCAGTGGTATTCACTAAGCTGAAACCCTCATATTAAACACCAATGGTATTCACTAAGCTGAAACCCTCATATTAAACACCAGTGGTATTCACTAAGCTGAAACCCTCATATTAAACACCAATGGTATTCACTAAGCTGAAACCCTCATATTAAACACCAGTGGTATTCACTAAGCTGAAACCCTCATATTAAACACCATTGTTATTCACTAAGCTGAAACCCTCATATTAAACACCAGTGGTATTCACTAAGCTGAAACCCTCATATTAAACACCAGTGGTATTCACTAAGCTGAAACCCTCATATTAAACACCAGTGGTATTCACTAAGCTGAAACCCTCATATTAAACACCAGTGGTATTCACTAAGCTGAAACCCTCATATTAAACACCAGTGGTATTCACTAAGCTGAAACCCTCATATTAAACACCAGTGGTATTCACTAAGCTGAAACCCTCATATTAAACACCAGTGGTATTCACTAAGCTGAAACCCTCATATTAAACACCAGTGGTATTCACTAAGCTGATGGTTTATATTTAGGATAATGTTTTATAACTTTCTCATACATTTTTTTATTTTTAAATCATCTTATTTGATTATTTTATATATTTTTAGGGCCAGAGATAATTACAGACACCTGTGATAATCCGACCTACGGCAAAAGGCCACTAGATGTAATCTTATAAAACAAAAAATAAAAACTTGAAAGATAACTACCAGAATTTTGGTTGCTGGTAAACTTCCAAAATGTCCTGTAATATTTCGTCCATTTGCAACCTTACACACCTTTAACTTTAACCTCTGTGTGTGTAGCACCTGTTCCAGTACACTACAGAGGTGCAGAACAGTGGTGTGGTGAAGATCCCTGATGCTAAAGGAGACGACGCGTGGAAGGTGTACTTCGAGGAGACTCCCCAGGAGATCGTGGATGAGTTCGCCATGCGTTACGGAGTGGAGTCCATCTACCAGGCTATGACGTCAGTACCATCACCATACAGAACACCTACAGAGAGTTTGGTCATAGGCTTCAACCAGAGACATATCTATTGATGTATATCTCTGGCTTGAACCAGTATTATTTACCATCACCCAGTGTGTCCGCTCATGATAACATGTAGCACCATGCAGAATGTGATAAACTTGAGACTACACTGAGTGTACCAAACATTAGGAACACCTTCCTAATATTGATTTGCATCCCCTCTTGCCCTCAGAACAGCCTCAATTCGTCGGGGAATGGACTCTACAAGGTGTCCAAAGTGCTTCCCACAGTTGTGTCAAGTGTGCTGGATGTCCTTTGGTTGGTGGACCATCCTTGATTCACACGGGAAACTGTTGAGGGTGAAAAACCCAGCAGCGTTGCTGTTCTTGACACAAACCGGTGGACCTGGCCCTACTACCATACCCTGTTCAAAGGCACTTTGGCTCACACAATCCATGTCTCAAGGCTTAAAAATCCTTCTTTAACCTGTCCACATCCCTTGAAGTAGATTTAACAAGTGACATCAAAAAGTGATCATAACTTTAACCTGGATTCACCTGGGTAGTCTATGTCATGGAAAGAGCTTAATATTTTGTATATTCAGTGTATATTTAAGTGATAATGGCCGAGAAGCCGGTGTTTGGAGGATATATTGGCACAGGGGTTGTTAGGCCCGAGACGATTGCCTGGCTGGGCTGATGAGACAATGGATTGTCCAGTCAGATGGAACAGAGTAAATAGGCATTTTAACATCATAGATTTAGTCGGTGGTAACTTGGAATGCGCTTTTAACCAATCAGCATTCAGGATTAGACCCACCCATTGTATACAGTGCCTTGCGAAAGTATTCGGCCCCCTTGAACTTTGCGACCTTTTGCCACATTTCAGGCTTCAAACATAAAGATATAAAACTGTATTTTTTTGTGAAGAATCAACAACAAGTGGGACACAATCATGAAGTGGAAGGACATTTATTGTATATTTAAAACTTTTTTAACAAATCAAAAACTGAAAAATTGGGCGTGCAAAATTATTCAGCCCCTTTACTTTCAACTTCTCCAGAAGTTCAGTGAGGATCTCTGAATGATCCAATGTTGACCTAAATGACTAATGATGATAAATACAATCCACCTGTGTGTAATCAAGTCTCCGTATAAATGCACCTGCACTGTGATAGTCTCAGAGGTCCGTTAAAAGCGCAGAGAGCATCATGAAGAACAAGGAACACACCAGGCAGGTACGAGATACTGTTGTGAAGAAGTTTAAAGCCAGATTTGGATACAAAAAGATTTCCCAAGCTTTAAACATCCCAAGGAGCACTGTGCAAGTGATACTATTGAAATGGAAGGAGTATCAGACCACTGCAAATCTACCAAGACCTGGCCTCTAAACTTTCAGCTCATACAAGGAGAAGACTGATCAGAGATGCAGCCAAGAGGCCCATGATCACTCTGGATGAACTGCAGAGATCTACAGCTGAGGTGGGAGACTCTGTCCATAGGACAACAATCAGTCGTATATTGCACAAATCTGGCCTTTATGGAAGAGTGGCAAGAAGAAAGCCATTTCTTAAAGATATCCATAAAAAGTGTCATTTAAAGTTTGCCACAAGCCACCTGGGAGACACACCAAACATGTGGAAGAAGGTGCTCTGGTCAGATGAAACCAAAATTGAACTTTTTGGCAACAATGCAAAACGTTATGTTTGGCGTAAAAGCAACACAGCTGAACACACCATCCCCACTGTCAAACATGGTGGTGGCAGCATCATGGTTTGGGCCTGCTTTTCTTCAGCAGGGACAGGGAAGATGGTTAAAATTGATGGGAAGATGGATGGAGACAAATACAGGACCATTCTGGAAGAAAACCTGATAGAGTCTGCAAAAGACCTGAGACTGGGACGGAGATTTGTCTTCCAACAAGACAATGATCCAAAACATAAAGCAAAATCTACAATGGAATGGTTAAAAAATAAACATATCCAGGTGTTAGAATGGCCAAGTCAAAGTCCAGACCTGAATCCAATCGAGAATCTGTGGAAAGAACTGAAAACTGCTGTTCACAAATGCTCTTTGTTAAAAAAGTTTGAAATATCCAATAAATGTCGTTCCACTTCATGATTGTGTCTCACTTGTTGTTGATTCTTCACAAAAAAATACAGTTTTATATCTTTATGTTTGAAGCCTGAAATGTGGCAAAAGGTCGCAAAGTTCAAGGGGGCCGAATACTTTCGCAAGGCACTGTATGTAGGCAGGTATTTTGGTGGTTAGAGCATTGGGCCAGTAACTGAAAGGTTGCTGGATTGAATCCCTGAGCTGACAAGGTACAAATCTGTCACTCTGAACAAGACAGTTAACCCACTGTTCCCTGGGCACTGAAGACATGGATGTCGATTAAGGCAGCTCCCTGCACCTCTCTGATTCAGAGGCGTTGTGTTAAAAGCAGAAGACACATATCAGTTTAAGGCATTCAGTTGTACAACTGACTAGGTATCCCACTTTCTCTTTACAAACTACACTGGACAGACAAATGACAATGAGAACTTACAAAACAGTAGCTGATGAACAAACATAAACACCAGTCAGCATTAGTTCATACCTATTAGTCCTAGTTAATATGAATATACTGTAATTATAGTATTGTGTGTGTGTCCACAGCCACTTTGCCTGCCTGTCGTCTAAGTACATGTGCCCGGGCGTGCCCGCGGTGATGAGTACCCTGCTGGCCAACATCAATGCTTACTACGCCCACACCACCCAGTCCACCAATAACGTCTCGGCATCAGACCGCTTCGCCGCATCCAACTTTGGAGTGAGTTAATTGGCTTATTCCCCTCATGTTTTAAGTTGAGCTTTTAATTGAAGGTATTATTTGACTTTTCTATCTACAGTATATGGACCAATTGGAAAGACCATCCTAGAGATGATATGTTGAAGTGTGAAGATAATTGAAGTTCGGAACTGGAACATTGTCCCGAGGGCCCTCTGCCCTAATACAGTCTCTGGCCCTATTTTCAAACAGTGGCCAAATGTACATCCCCAACTGCCCAATCAGACTCCCCGTGCTAGATCCCGTTGACATACCATTTCTCAACAAATACAAATAAAGCATTTAGCTGGATCGGAAATAACACCTGTTAAACACGTGTATGTTTCCATTTTTAACCCTGTTTTATCTTGTCCCGTGTGTGTGCCCGTGTGTGTGTGTGTGTGTGTGTGTGTCGTGTGTGTGTGTGTTGTGTGTGCGTGTCCCGTGTGTGCGTGTCCCGTGTGTGCGTGTCCCGTGTGCGTGTCCCGTGTGCGTGTCCCGTGTGCGTGTGGGTAGAAGGACAGGTTTGTGAAACTCCTAGATCAGCTCCACAACTCCCTGAGGATTGACCTATCCATGTACCGGGTAATGTCAACTTTGACCTTTCTAAACAACTATTTTCTTTACTGTTTACGATTTCTCATTTTATATATGTATATGTTAAGGATATTGAGAGACTTTTAAAAGTGTTTGTGTCATTTCTAAATGGAAGTCATTGTGTTATAATCTGTTTTATAAATGGTAGTCATTGTGTTATATTCTGTTTTATAAATGGAAGTCATTGTGTTATAATCTGTTTTATAAATGGAAGTCATTGTGTTATAATCTGTTTTATAAATGGAAGTCATTGTGTTATAATCTGTTTTATAAATGGAAGTCATTGTGTTATAATCTGTTTTATAAATGGAAGTCATTGTGTTATAATCTGTTTTATAAATGGAAGTCATTGTGTTATAATCTGTTTTATAAATGGAAGTCATTGTGTTATAATCTGTTTTATAAATGGAAGTCATTGTGTTATAATCTGTTTTATAAATGGAAGTCATTGTGTTATAATCTGTTTTATAAATGGTAGTCATTGTGTTATAATCTGTTTTATAAATGGAAGTCATTGTGTTATAATCTGTTTTATAAATGGAAGTCATGGTGTTATAATCTGTTTTATGTGGAAGTCATTGTGTTATAATCTGTTTTATAAATTGAAGTCATTGTGTTATAATCTGTTTTATAAATGGTAGTCATTGTGTTATAATCTGTTTTATAAATGGTAGTCATTGTGTTATAATCTGTTTTATAAATGGAAGTCATTGTGTTATAATCTGTTTTATAAATGGTAGTCATTGTGTTATAATCTGTTTTATAAATGGAAGTCATTGTGTTATAATCTGTTTTATAAATGGAAGTCATTGTGTTATAATCTGTTTTATAAATGGAAGTCATTGTGTTATAATCTGTTTTATAAATGGAAGTCATTGTGTTATAATCTGTTTTATAAATGGAAGTCATTGTGTTATAATCTGTTTTATAAATGGTAGTCATTGTGTTATAATCTGTTTTATAAATGGAAGTCATTGTGTTATAATCTGTTTTATAAATGGAAGTCATTGTGTTATAATCTGTTTTATAAATGGTAGTCATTGTGTTATAATCTGTTTTATAAATGGAAGTCATTGTGTTATAATCTGTTTTATAAATGGAAGTCATTGTGTTATAATCTGTTTTATAAATGGAAGTCATTGTGTTATAATCTGTTTTATAAATGGAAGTCATTGTGTTATAATCTGTTTTATAAATGGAAGTCATTGTGTTATAATCTGTTTTATAAATGGAAGTCATTGTTTTATATTCTGTTTTATGTGGAAGTCATTGTGTTATAATCTGTTTTATAAATGGAAGTCATTGTGTTATATTCTGTTTTATAAATGGAAGTCATTGTGTTATAATCTGTTTTATAAATGGAAGTCATTGTGTTATAATCTGTTTTATGTGGAAGTCATTGTGTTATAATCTGTTTTATAAATGGTAGTCATTGTGTTATAATCTGTTTTATAAATGGTAGTCATTGTGTTATAATCTGTTTTATAAATGGAAGTCATTGTGTTATAATCTGTTTTATAAATGGAAGTCATTGTGTTATAATCTGTTTTATAAATGGTAGTCATTGTGTTATAATCTGTTTTATGTGGAAGTCATTGTGTTATAATCTGTTTTATAAATGGAAGTCATTGTGTTATAATCTGTTTTATAAATGGAAGTCATTGTGTTATAATCTGTTTTATAAATGGTAGTCATTGTGTTATAATCTGTTTTATAAATGGAAGTCATTGTGTTATAATCTGTTTTCTAAATGGAAGTCATTGTGTTATAATCTGTTTTATAAATGGAAGTCATTGTGTTATAATCTGTTTTATGTGGAAGTCATTGTGTTATACTCTGTTTTATAAATGGTAGTCATTGTGTTATAATCTGTTTTATGTGGAAGTCATTGTGTTATAATCTGTTTTATAAATGGAAGTCATTGTGTTATAATCTGTTTTATAAATGGAAGTCATTGTGTTATACTCTGTTTTATAAATGGAAGTCATTGTGTTATAATCTGTTTTATGTGGAAGTCATTGTGTTATAATCTGTTTTATGTGGAAGTCATTGTGTTATAATCTGTTTTATAAATGGAAGTCATTGTGTTATAATCTGTTTTATAAATGGTAGTCATTGTGTTATAATCTGTTTTATGTGGAAGTCATTGTGTTATAATCTGTTTTATAAATGGAAGTCATTGTGTTATAATCTGTTTTATAAATGGAAGTCATTGTGTTATACTCTGTTTTATAAATGGAAGTCATTGTGTTATAATCTGTTTTATGTGGAAGTCATTGTGTTATAATCTGTTTTATAAATGGAAGTCATTGTGTTATAATCTGTTTTATGTGGAAGTCATTGTGTTATAATCTGTTTTATAAATGGTAGTCATTGTGTTATAATCTGTTTTATAAATGGAAGTCATTGTGTTATAATCTGTTTTATGTGGTAGTCATTGTGTTATAATCTGTTTTATAAATGGAAGTCATTGTGTTATACTCTGTTTTATAAATGGAAGTCATTGTGTTATAATCTGTTTTATGTGGAAGTCATTGTGTTATAATCTGTTTTATAAATGGAAGTCATTGTGTTATACTCTGTTTTATAAATGGAAGTCATTGTGTTATAATCTGTTTTATGTGGAAGTCATTGTGTTATACTCTGTTTTATGTGGAAGTCATTGTTGTAATGTCTTTGTTTGTAAATATCATGTGTTTTGGCTAATTGTATTATTCTTCTAATTCCATCTGCATGACACGGTATATAGGCCATAATTCCATCTGCATGACACGGTATATAGGCCATAATTCCATCTGCATGACACGGTATATAGGCCATAATTCCATCTGCATGACACGGTATATAGGCCATTGTATAAGTAGCATTTTCTTGCAGTTTACATGATTATATTTAACCAGAAGTTGAAATTCATGAAAGAGGAGATAAAATAGACTGATACAAAAGTATACTCACTATATAAAAATTACATTCTAAGTTACATAGACCTTCAACAAGCCATTGTTTATTTGACCAGTCTTGTGATATCTGAACCTATCTTTCAAAAACATATCTCTGTTCCAAACAGTGTTTCTTTGTTTCTACACTCTTTTAAAGGATATATCAGTGTGTTTCTGTGTTTGTAATGGTGTTTCTGTGTTTGTAGTTATGTTTTTGTCTTTGTAATGGTGTTTTTGTCTTTGTAATTGTGTTTCTGTGTCTGTAATGGTGTTTCTGTGTCTTTGTAATGGTGTTTCTGTCTTTGTGATGGTGTTTCTGTCTTTGTAATGGTGTTTCTGTGTCTTTGTAATGGTGTTTCTGTCTTTGTAATGGTGTTTCTGTCTTTGTAATGGTGTTTCTGTGTGTTTTTAATGGTGTTTCTGTGTCTTTATAATGATGTTTTCTGTCATTGTAATGGTGTTTCTGTGTCTTTGTAATGGTGTTTCTGTGTCTTTGTAATTGTGTTTTCGTCTTTATAATGGTGTTTCTGTGTCTTTGTAATGGTGTTTCTGTGTCTTTGTAATGCCGTTTCTGTGTCTTTGTAAGGGCGTTTCTGTGTCTTTGTAAGGGCGTTTCTGTGTCTTTGTAATGGTGTTTTTGTCTTTGTAATGGTGTTTCTGTGTGCTTGTAATGGTGTTTCTGTGTGTTTATAATGGTGTTTCTGTGTGTTTTTAATGGTGTTTCTGTGTTTGTAGAATAACTTCCCAGCCAGTAGCCCTGAGAGGCTGCAGGACCTCAAATCTACTGTAGACCTACTGACCAGCATCACCTTCTTCAGGATGAAGGTGAACAAAACAATACCTCATTCATCTCCTTCTTCATCTCTTTTTCATCAAGTCCAAGCTTCTTTCCAGGAAATATGTGGATTCATAGATGGACTTATTGCTAATCTAGCTCTTGAGTAGCCTCGTACGACCATCTTGATCTCGCGAGCTCACGTTCTGTTTCGCTCCACGGATTCAGTGGAACAAAACGAGAGCACAACGGTGGATCAGGATAGGTCTTGAGGGCTAGGTAACATTTAACAGACGTTAAGGTGTATCAGCCATATACTGTTAGTGTCAGGTTAATGGATAATTAGTTGCAATATTGTTGACAGTCATTGAACATCTATAAACCATCTACTTGGGACTATCCAAATAAAGTGTTACCTGACATCACTCTCTGAGGAAATAGCAAGCATTTTTTAAATGGTCTGTTTGAGCTATAAGTTTGAGGTGGGGGGGGGGGGGGGGGGGGGGGGTTCTACAATGTATGCTTTGGCAAAAATAGAAGTACAGGATCAAGTCAAATCAAAGTGTATTAGTCACATGCGCCGAAATACAACAGATGTAGACCTTACAGTGAAATACTTACTTACGAGCCCCTAACTAACAGTGCAGTTTTAAAAAATATGGATAAAAATAAGAGATAGAAGTAACAAGTAATTAAAGAGCAACAGTTAAAAATAACAATATATACAAGGTGGTGCCGGTACAGAGTCAATGTGCATGGGCACCGTTTTTTTAATTTTTTTTTTATTTATTTCACCTTTATTTAACCAGGTAGGCTAGTTGAGAACAAGTTCTCATTTGCAACTGCGACCTGGCCAAGATAAGGCATAGCAGTGTGAACAGACAACACAGAGTTACACATGGAGTAAACAATTAACAAGTCAATAACACAGTATAAAAAAGGGGAGTCTATATATACATTGTGTGCAAAAGGCATGAGAAGGTAGGCAAATAATTACAATTATGCAGATTAACACTGGAGTGATAAATGATCAGATGGTTATGTACAGGTAGAGATTGGTGTGCAAAAGAGCAGAAAAATAAAAATGAATAAATAAAAACAGTATGGGGATGAGGTAGGTGAAAATGGGTGGGCTATTTACCAATAGACTATGTACAGCTGCAGCGATCGGTTAGCTGCTCGGATAGCAGATGTTTGAAGTTGGTGAGGGAGATAAAAGTCTCCAACTTCAGCGATTTTTGCAATTCGTTCCAGTCACAGGCAGCAGAGAACTGGAACGAAAGGCGGCCAAATGAGGTGTTGGCTTTAGGGATGATCAGTGAGATACACCTGCTGGAGCGCGTGCTACGGATGGGTGTTGCCATCGTAACCAGTGAACTGAGATAAGGCGGAGCTTTACCTAGCATGGACTTGTAGATGACCTGGAGCCAGTGGGTCTGGCGACGAATATGTAGCGAGGGCCAGCCGACTAGAGCATACAAGTCGCAGTGGTGGGTGGTATAAGGTGCTTTAGTGACAAAACGGATGGCACTGTGATAAACTGCATCCAGTTTGCTGAGTAGAGTGTTGGAAGCAATTTTGTAGATGACGTCGCCGAAGTCGAGGATCGGTAGGATAGTCAGTTTTACTAGGGTAAGTTTGGCGGCGTGAGTGAAGGAGGCTTTGTTGCGGAATAGAAAGCCGACTCTTGATTTGATTTTCGATTGGAGATGTTTGATATGGGTCTGGAAGGAGAGTTTAGAGTCTAGCCAGACACCTAGGTACTTATAGATGTCCACATATTCAAGGTCGGAACCATCCAGGGTGGTGATGCTGGTCAGGCGTGCGGGTGCAGGCAGCGAACGGTTGAAAAGCATGCATTTGGTTTTACTAGCGTTTAAGAGCAGTTGGAGGCCACGGAAGGTTAGTTGAGGTTGTATGTAGACTTGAAGTTGGAAGTTTACATACACCTTAGCCAAAAACATTCCAACTCCTGACATTTAATCCCAGGAAAAATTCCCTATCTCAGGTCAGTTAGGATCACCACTTTACTTTAAGAATGTGAAATGTCAGAATAATAGTAGAGAGAATGATTTATTTCAGCTTTTATTTCTTTCATCACATTCCCAGTGGTTCAGAAGTTTACATACACTCAATTAGTATTTGGTAGCATTGCCTTTAAATTGTTTAACTTGGGTCAAACGTTTCGGGTAGCCTTCCACAAGCTTCCCACATTAATAAGTTGGGTGAATTTTGGCCCATTCCACCTGACAGAGTTGGTGTAACTGAGTCAGCTTTGTAGGCCTCCTTGCTCGCACACACTTTCAGTTCTGCCCACAAATGTTCTGTAGGATTGAGGTCAGGACTTGGCCACTCCAATACCTTGACTTTGTTGTCCTTAAGCCATTTTGCCACAACTTTGGAAGTATGCTTGGGGTCATTGTCCATTTGGAAGACTCATTTGCGACCAAGCTTTAACTTCCTGACTGATGTCTTGAGATGTTGCTTCAATATATCCACATAATTTTCCTTTCTTCCTCATGAAGCCATCTATTTTGTGAAGTGCACCAGTCCCTCCTGCAGCAAGCACCACCATAACATGATGCTGCCACACCCGTGCTTCACGGTTGGGATGGTGTTCTTCGGCTTGCAAGCCTCCCCCTTTATCCTCAAAACATAACAATGGTCATTATGGCCAAACAGTTCTATTTTTGTTTCATCAGAACAGAGGACATTTCTCAAAAAGTACGATCTTTGTCCCCATGTGCAGTTGCAAACCGTAGTCTGGCTTTTTTATGGCGGTTTTGGAGCAGTGGCTTCTTCCTTGCTGAGCGGCCTTTCAGGTTATGTCGATATAGGACTCGTTTTACTGTGGATATAGATAATTTTGTACCTGTTTCCTCCAGCATCTTCACAGGGTCCTTTGCTGTTGTTCTGGGATTGATTTGCACTTTTGGCACCAAAATACGTTCATCTCTAGGAGACAGAACGCGTCTCCTTCCTGAGCGGTATGACGCCTGCATGGTCCCATTCGGGTTTATACTTGCGTACTATTGTTTGTACAGATGAACGTGGTACCTTCAGGTTTTTGGAAATTGCTCCCAAGGAGGTACCAGGCTTGTGGAGGTCTACAATTGTTTTGCTAATTTCTTTTGATTTTCCCATGATGTTAAGCAAAGAGGCACTGAGTTTGAAGGTAGGCCTTGAAATACATCCACAGGTACACCTCCAATTGACTCAAATTATGTCAATTAGCCTATCAGAAGTTTCTGAAGTCATGACATCATTTTCTGGAATTTTCCAAGCTGTTTAAAGGCACAGTCAACTTAGTGTATGTAAACTTCTGACCCACTGGAATTGTGATACAGTGAATTATAAGTGAAATAATCTGGAAATAATAGTCTGTAAACAATTGTTGGAAAAATGACTTGTAGATGTCCTGTCCTAACTGACTTGCCAAAACTATAGTTTGTTAACAAGAAATTTGTGGAGTGGTTGAAAAACGAGTTTTAATGACTCCAACATAAGTGTATGTAAACTTCCGACTTCAACTGTATGTGTAGGTTTAGTTTATTAAAGTGACTATGCATAGATGACAACAGAGAGTGGCAGTGGTGTGGAGAGGGGAGGGGGGGCGGAGCAATGCAAATAGTCTGGCTAACCATTTGACTAGATGTTTAGGAGTCTTATGGCTTGGGGGTAGAAGCTGTTTAGAAACCTCTTGGACCTAGACTTGGCACTCCGGTACCGCTTGCCGTGTGGTAGCAGAGAGAACAGTCTATGACTAGGGTGGCTGGAATCTTTGACAATTTTTAGGGCCTTCCTCTGACACCGCCTGGTAAAGAGGTCCTGGATAGCAGGAAGCTTGGCCCCAATGATGTATTGGGCCTCTGTAGTGCCTTGCGGTCGGAGGCCGAGCAGTTGCCACACCAGGCAGTGATGCAACCAGTTAGGATGCTCTCGATGGTGCAGCTGTAGAACCTTTTGAGGATCTGAGGGCCCATGCCAAATCTTTTCAGTCTTCTGAGGGGAACAGGTTTTGTCAAGCCCGCTTCACAACTGTCTTGGTGTGCTTGGACCATATTAGTTTGTTGGTGATGTGGACACCAAGGAACTTGAATCTCTCAACCTGCTCCACTGCAGCCCCATCAATGAGAATGGGGACGTGCTCAGTCCTCTTTTTCCTGTAGTCCACAATCATCTCCTTTGTCTTGATCACGTTGAGGGAGAGGTTGTTATCCTGGCATCACATGGCCAGGTCTCTTACCTCCTCCCTATAGGCTGTCTCGTTGTTGTCGGTGATCAGGACATGATCTGTTGTGTCATCTGCAAATTTAATGATGGTGTGGAGTCGTGCCTGGCCGTGAAGTCGTGAGTGAACAGGGAGTACAGGAGGGGGCTGAGCACACACCCCTGAGGGGCCCCTGTGTTGAGGATCAGCGTGGCAGATGTGTTGTTACCTACCCTCACCACCTGGGGGAGGCCCGTCAGGAAGTCCATGATCCAGTTGCATAGGGAGGTGTTTAGTCCCAGGGTCCTTAGCTTAGTAATGAGCTTTGAGGG
The DNA here is from genome assembly GCF_013265735.2 of Oncorhynchus mykiss. Classification (NCBI taxonomy): domain Eukaryota; kingdom Metazoa; phylum Chordata; class Actinopteri; order Salmoniformes; family Salmonidae; genus Oncorhynchus; species Oncorhynchus mykiss. The sequence goes on from NC_048572.1 coordinate 78,171,939, forward strand.
CACTATGGTGTTGAACGCTGAGCTGTAGTCAATGAAAAGCATTCTCACATAGGTGTTCCTTTTGTCCAGGTGGGAAAGGGTAATGTGGAGTGCAATAGAGATTACATCATCTGTGGATCTGTTGATGCGGTATGCAAATTGAGTGGGTCTAGGGTTTCTGGGATGATGGTGTTGATGTGAGCCATGACCAGCCTTTCAAAGAAATTGACATGGGGATGTTGACAGACTGTGTGCTTTTAAAAGTGAGATTTTCACTGGTCAGTTACTTTAAGGTCAACGGCATCAACAACATTTTGCAGTGGCCATCAGTCTCTGGACTTCAACCCCATTGAAAACCTGTGGTATGAATTGGAGAGGGCAGACCATAAGTGCAGATGAAGGATATCAAGGATCTAGAAATATTCTGTATGGAGGACTGGTCTGAGATCCCTCCCACTGTGTTTTCCAGTCTCATCAAATATATTTTGTAAAAGCTTTGTGCCGTTATCCTCACAAGGTATTGAAAAAAGGGGTGCCAATAATTGTTTCGCTCCTCAGGGTAGCCTAGTGGTTAGAGCGTTGGACTAGTAACCAGAAGGTTGCAAGTTCAAATCCCCGAGCTGACAAGGTACAAATCTGTCGTTCTGCCCCTGAACAGGCAGTTAACCCACAGTTCCTAGGCCGTCATTGAAAATAAGAATTTGTTCTTAACTGACTTGCCTAGTTAAATAAAGGTCAAATAAAAATATTTATCAAGAGTGACAATGTTTTGGAACTGACTGGTCATTCTAATGCTAAACTAACTGACCTCTGACCCTCCTGTGTGATCAGGTCCAGGAGCTGCAGAGCCCCCCCAGGGCCAGTCAGGTGGTGAAGGACTGTGTTAAAGCCTGTCTCAACTCCACCTACGAATACATCTTCAACAACTGTCATGAACTCTACAGCAGAGAGTACCAGACAGACCCTGTGAGTATGTGTGTTTGTGTGTGTTTATGTGCGTGTGTGTGTGTGTTCACGTTGTTGTGGCAGAAATGGGGTGAGTTGTTGTAACTTCTGAAGTGTTATGGTCTGTTCTGTGTTGGACTGTGATGCCTGTTATAGACTCCTGGTATGTCTGCACCCTAACACAAGGCCAATGTGTTCCGGAACTGTTGCTTGTATAAATAACTGTTGTGTAAACAATATGATTGTATTATTACCTCTATCTCCCTCGCTATATAAGAGACATGGAACCATGTACTCTGGGAGCTCCATCCCTGACTGAGATCAGAGAGGTATCTCCCTCGCTATATAAGAGACATGGAACCATTTACTCTGGGAGCTCCTTCCCTGACTGAGATCAGAGAGGGATCTCCCTCTCTATATAAGAGACATGGAACCATTTACTCTGGGAGCTCCTTCCCTGACTGAGATCAGAGAGGGATCTACCTCTCTATATAAGAGACATGGAACCATTTACTCTGGGAGCTCCTTCCCTGACTGAGATCAGAGAGGGATCTCCCTCTCTATATAAGAGACATGGAACCATTTACTCTGAGATCAGAGAGGGATCTACCTGCTGCTTGAATCTATTAAAGATTCACTATTATCATTATAAATTAGTCTCTGCCTAATCTTTGGATCGAATTTTCCACATCAACGTGAGCGCATACATTTGTGTGTGTGTGTTTTTGTGTGTTTGTGTATGTGTGTTCACGTGAGTGCTTGCCTGTGTGTATGTCTGTCTGACCTTCCTCTCTCTCTCCAGGCTAAGGCTGACGTTCCAGAAGAGCAGGGTCCCAGTATCAAGAACTTGGACTTCTGGTCAAAACTCATCACCCTCATCGTCTCCATCATAGAGGAAGACAAGAACTCCTATACACCCTGTCTCAACCAGTGAGTCTCTCTCTCTCTCTCTCTCTCTCTCTCTCTCTCTCTCTCTCTCTCTCTCTCTCTCTCTCTCTCTCTCTCTCTCTCTCTCTCTCTCTCTCTCTCTCTCTCTCTCTCTCTCTCAATTCAATTCAATTCAATTCAATTCAGGGGGCTTTATTGGCATGGGAAACGTGTTAACATTTCCAAAGCAAGTGAGGTAAATACTATACAAAAGTGAAATAAACAATACAGATGTATATTAAACATTACACATACAGAAGTTTCAAAACAATAAAGACATTACAAATGTCATATTACGTATATATACAGTGTTGTAACGATGTACAAATGGTTAAGGGTACACAAGGGATAATAAATAGGCATAAATATGGGTTGTATTTACAATGGTGTTTGTTCTTCACTGGTTGTCCTTTTCTTGTGGCAACAGGTCACAAATCTTGCTGCTGTGATGGCACACTGTGGCATTTCACCCAGTAGATATGGGAGTCTATCAAAATTGGGTTTGTTTTCAAATTCTTTGTGGATCTGTGTAATCTGAGGGAAATATGTGTCTCTAATATGGTCATACATTGAACAGGAGGTTAGGGAGTGCAGCTCAGTTTCCACCTCATTTTGTGGGCAGTGTGCACAGAGCCTGTCTTCTCTTGAGAGCCATGTCTGCCTACGGCAGCCTTTCTCAATAGGGAGGCTATGCTCACTGAGTCTGTACATAGTCAAAGCTTTCCTTAAGTTTGGGTCAGTCACAGTGGTCAGTGGTCAGTATTCTGCCACTGTGTACTCTCTGTTTAGGGCCAAATAGCATTTTAGTTTGCTCTGTTTTTTTGTTAATTCTTTCCAATGTGTCAAGTAATTATCTTTTTGTTTTCTCATGATTTGATTGGGTCTAATTGTGCTGCTGTCTCTCTCTCTCTCTCTCTCTGTCTCTGTCTCTCCCTCTCTGAACACTGTTCTCCTGTCCCGCGCAGGTTTCCTCAGGAACTGAATGTGGGCGTGATCAGTGCAGAGGTCATGTGGAACATGTTTGCTCAAGATATGAGATATGCCATGGAGGGTAAGTGTGTGTGTGCGTGCGTCTGTGTGTGAGATTGTGTGCCTGTGTGTACTATGAATGAATATGTTCCAAATCTCCCCTACTATTCTCTATCATTCTCAGAGCATGAGAAGAACCGGCTGTGTAAGAGTGCTGATTACATGAACCTGCACTTCAAGGTGAAGTGGCTCTACAACGAATACTGCAAAGAGCTGCCCACCTTCCAGAAACGTGTACCGGAGTACCCAGCGTGAGTGTTCTTTATCTCATCTTATTCAGCTCTTTTTTTATGGAAAGTCCATTGATTTTTGTATTTTTTTTTTTGGGGGGGGGGGGTGTTATCACATAATGAGAGGTTTTGGTGGACCCCTTCTCTGCCGCCTCATAGGTGGTTCGAGCCGTTTGTCATCCAGTGGTTGGACGAGAACGAGGAAGTGTCCAGAGACTTCCTGCACGGTGCCCTAGTGAGGGACACAAAGGACGGGGTAAATTCACATCTATTTCCTCTCTGAGATGTGTTTTGTTTTACAGGCCCCTATTTATGTGGCATTTGCTAGTCAATACATGGTCAAATTGTAATTATGTAGTTATTTCTCAATAATAATAACTTTAAAGTAACTTTATACATGATGATAAGCTATGTCTGTGTAGGTCTATTAGACCAGTTGCAATATGCAGTTTCACTGGACAAGCTGCAAAGGGTGTAAACACCCAACACAGAAGTTACTGCTCCCTCTATCTATCCCTCCCTCTATCTATCTATCCCTCCCTCTATCTATCCCTCCCTCCCTCTATCCCTCCCTCTATCTATCCCTCCCTCTATCTATCTATCCCTCCCTCCCTCCCTCCCTCCCTCTATCTATCTATCTATCCCTCCCTCCCTCTATCCCTCCCTCTATCTATCTATCCCTCCCTCTATCTATCCCTCCCTCCCTCTATCCCTCCCTCTATCTATCCCTCCCTCTATCTATCTATCCCTCCCTCCCTCCCTCCCTCCCTCTATCTATCTATCCCTCCCTCCCTCCCTCCCTCCCTCCCTCTATCCCTCCCTCCCTCCCTCCCTCCCTCCCTCCCTCCCTCTATCTATCTATCCCTCCCTCCCTCCCTCCCTCCCTCCCTCTATCCCTCCCTCCCTCCCTCCCTCCCTCCCTCCCTCCCTCCCTCCCTCCCTCCCTCCCTCCCTCCCTCCCTCCCTCCCTCCCTCCATCTCTCTCTCCCTCCCTCCCTCCCTCCCTCCCTCCCTCCCTCCCTCCCTCCCTCCCTCCCTCCCTCCCTCCCTCCCTCCCTCCCTCCCTCCCTCCCTCCCTCCCTCCATCTCTCCCTTCATCTGCCCCTCCCTCCCTCCATCCCTCCCTCTATCCCTCCCTCCATCCCTCCCTCTATCCCTCCCTCCCTCCCTCCCTCCCTCCCTCCATCTCTCCCTTCATCTGCCCCTCCCTCCAACACACTTACATCATGTGTACTTCCCTTACTCAACACACAACACCCTCCTTCTCTCTCTCACACACACATACGTGCACGCTCATGCGCACACACAATCGGGTCAATGTAGATGAGTAGGTTCTCTCCCCCCATTCGTCAATGGTCCTTGGGGTCCAATTACTGTTGCCTACAGCAGCTTCCTGTTTCCTGTGTCAGCAGGAAACCAGTCCCACCGCCACCCCCCCACCCCCCCTTCACGACATGATCAATAATCCTCTAATGACAGGGGTGTTAATGAGGCCTCTGCTCCCCATCATATCACTAATCACCATTCACCTGATGAAGAGAGGAACCAGCCACACACACTGTCCATTCATAGAGAATTCAACAGCACCAGGGCCATCTATCTTTAAACTATAAGATTAAATGTATTGGTTCTTTGAAGTGTGGGGATCCCAGTAGTGCCTTTTGTTAGATATCCGAGTGCTTTTTAACCCCCCACCCCCTGCCTCTCTTACCCCATACAGTTCCAGGTGACGTCAGAGCATGCTCTGTTCTCCTGTTCGGTGGTGGATGTGTTCTCTCAGCTCAACCAGAGCTTTGAGATCATACGCAAGTTAGAGTGTCCTGACCCCCAGATCGTAGGCAACTACATGAAGAGATTCGCCAAGGTACCACCCTTAGGCCTTACCAATATGGCCGACAATAACACTGATATGGTTAGATGATGCAGAAGATGCTCATTCAGATGATAAACATCTCTCCCTTTCTCCGTATCTCTCTCTCTCTCTCTGTATCTCTGTATCTCTCTCTCTCTCTCTCTGTATATCTCTTTCTCTCTCTGTATCTCTGTATCTCTCTCTCTATCTATCGCGCTCTCTCTCTCTCTCTGTATCTCTCTCTCTCTCTCTCTCTCTCTCTCTCAGACCATCGGGAACGTTCTGCTGTCCTATGCTGAGATCATTTCCAAAGAGTTCCCTAAACAATGTGGGAACAAAGAGAAAGAGAAAGTGGTAGGTTAGGGAAACTGTGTGGGTGAAAGGGCAGGAGTGTTTGATTAGCTGAATGTGGTCTAAAGGGAGAAGCTGGACTGGCTCCCAGGGGAACTAATTCTCCCAAAGGACTGACTCGTCTATAGTCAACACTCACTCAGCCTCCTGTCTGTCTGTCTGTCTGTCTGTCTGTCTGTCTGTCTGTCTGTCTGTCTGTCTGTCTGTCTGTCTGTCTGTCTGTCTGTCTGTCTGTCTGTCTGTCTGTCTGTCTGTCTGTCTGTCTGTCTTGTTTGTATCAGCAAGATACAACTTATCTCTCTCTGCTCATATCTGCAAGATACAGAGAGATATGTAAAATATGATCTCTCCTTATTTGTGTCTTCTTCAGCCCTGCATCATCATGAATAACATCCAACAGCTTAGAGTGCAGCTGGAGAAGATGTTTGAGGCCATGGGAGGCAAAAATGTGAGTCTGTCAACGTCCACGTCCATCACTCCGACCTCTATGAGTCATCACTCAGACCTCTATGAGCCATCACTCAGACCTCTATGAGCCATCACTCAGACCTCTATGAGTCATCACTCAGACCTCTATGAGTCATCACTCAGACCTCTATGAGTCATCACTCAGACCTCTATGAGCCATCATTCCGACCTCTATGAGTCATCACTCAGACCTCTATGAGTCATCACTCAGATCTCTGAGTCATCACTCAGACCTCTATGAGTCATCACTCAGACCTCTGAGTCATCACTCAGAACTCTATGAGTCATCACTCAGAACTCTATGAGTCATCACTCAGAACTCTATGAGTCATCACTCAGACCTCTATGAGCCATCATTCCGACCTCTATGAGTCATCACTCAGAACTCTATGAGTCATCACTCAGAACTCTATGAGCCATCACTCAGAACTCTATGAGTCATCACTCAGACCTCTATGAGTCATCACTCAGACCTCTATGAGTCATCACTCAGACCTCAATGAGCCATCACTCCGACCTCTATGAGTCATCACTCAGAACTCTATGAGTCATCACTCAGACCTCTATGAGTCATCACTCAGACCTCTATGAGTCATCACTCAGACCTCTATGAGTCATCACTCAGACCTCTATGAGTCATCACTCAGACCTCTATGAGTCATCACTCAGACCTTGTATACCTACAATGTAATTACACTGTACCTACAGTATGTCATTTACTAAATACATGTATATAGGACACTTCCTGCTATGTAAATACATGTATTAAGGACACTTCCTGCTATGTAAATACATGTACTAAGGACACTTCCTGCTATGTAAATACATTTATTAATAAGGACACTTACTTCCTGCCCCCAGCTGAACGTGGAGGCCAGTGACTTCCTGAAGGACCTGCAATTAAAGCTCAACAACGTCATGGACGACCTTAGTAGGATCTTTGCCGTCAGGTGTGTGTGCGTGTGTGTGCGTGTGTGTTTGTGTGTGGGTATGTGTGGACTTGTTTAGTTGAAACATGGCGCTTTCAGGGTTGTATTCATTAGGACATGCAATGGAAAACGTTTTGGAACTCCCTCTTTCAATCAGCTTTCTTCCGCTTGGTGCCTAATGAATACAACCCAGAGTTGTGAGTTTTGATTGTTGTCTGTGTGTCTGTCTGTATATAGTTTTCAGCCCCAGATTGAGGAAAATGTAAAGCAGATGGGAGACATCTTGGGCCAGGTGAAGGGACAGACTGTTACAGACAACAACAGCGTGGCCGGGGATGCAGACAACGTCCTGCAGCCCATCATGGACTTCCTCGACACCAAGTGAGACACAGAGACCGAACCGTGCACACACCACACACACACACACACACACACACACCACACAACACACACACACACACACACACACACACACACACACACACACAGGTATCTCGACAAACCATTTCTGTATGGACCTTGCTTTGCGCACAGGGACATTGTCATGCTGAAACAGGAAAGGGCCTTCCCCAAACTGTTACCACAGAGTTGGAAGTACATAATCGTCTATAATGTCATTGCATGCTGTGGCGTTAAGATTTCCCTTCACTTTAACTAAGGGTCCTAGCCCGAACCATGAAAAACAGCCCAGACCATTATCTTTCCATCCCCAAACTTTACAGTTGGCACTATGCATTGGGGCTGGTAGCGTTCTGCTGGCATCCACCAAACCCAGATTTGTGTGTCGGACTGCCAGATGGCAAAGTGTGATTCATCACTCCAGAGAACGCGTTTCCACTGCTCCAGAGTCCAACTTTACTCCACTCCAGCCGACGCTTGGCATTGAGCATGGTGATCTTAGGCTTGTGTGCGGCTGCTCGGCCATGGAAACCCATTCCATGAAGCTCCTGACGAACAGTTCTTGTGCTGAAGTTGCTTCCAGAGGCAGTTTGGAACTCAGTAGTGAGTGTTGCAATCGAGGACAGAGGATTTTTAGACGCTACATGCTTCAGCACTTGCCTGTCCCGTTCGGTGAGCTTGTGTGGCCTACCACTCGCGGCTGAGCCATTGTTGCTCCTAGACATTTCCACTTCATATTAATTAACTGCGCTTACAGTTGACCGGGACAGCTCTAGCAGGGCAGACATTTGACGAACTGACTTGTTGGAAAGATGCTATCCTATGACTGTGCCACGTTGAAAGTCACTGAGCCAATGTTTGTCTGTGGAGACTGCATGTCTGTGTGCAAAATTTTATACACCTGTCAGCAAAGAGTGTGGCTGAAATAGCGGAATCCATAAATTTGAAGGGGTGTCTACATACTTTTGAACATGTAGTGTATTGGTCACATACAAGTCTCAAAAGTCAAACAAGACATTCAGATTATAATGGGGAGATCCATATAATAACCCTAACGCTAACTACTAGCCCTGGCCCTAACGCTAACAACTAGCCCCTGCCCTAACGTTAACTACTAGCCCCGGCCTTAATGCTAACTACTAGCCCCTGCCCTAACGCTAACAACTAGCCCCTGCCCTAACGCTAACTACTAGTCCCGGCCCTAATGCTAACTACTATCCCCTGCCCTAACGCTAACAACTAGTCCCTGCCCTAACGCTAACTACTAGCCCCGGCCCTAATGCTAACTACTATCCCCGGCCCTAATGCTAACTACTATCCCCTGCCCTAACGCTAACTACTAGCCCCGGCCCTAACGCTAACAACTAGCCCCTGCCCTAACGTTAACTACTAGCCCCGGCCTTAATGCTAACTACTAGCCCCTGCCCTAACGCTAACAACTAGCCCCTGCCCTAACGCTAACTACTATCCCCGGCCCTAATGCTAACTACTATCCCCAGCCCTAACGCAAACTACTAGCCCCAGCCCTAACGCTAATTACTAGCCCCGGCCCTAATGCTACCCTAACTACTAGCCCCAGCCCTAACCCTATCTACTAGCCCCAGCCCTAATGCTAACTACTATCCCCAGCCCTAATGCTAACTACTAGCCCCAGCCCTAACGCTAACTACTAGCCCCAGCCCTATCCTAACTACTATCCCCAGCCCTAACTACTAGCCCCAGCTCTAATCCTAACTACTAGCCCCAGCTCTAATCCTAACTATTAGCCCCAGCCCTAATGCTAACTACTAGCCCCAGCCCTAATGCTAACTACTAGCCCCAGCCCTAATGCTAACTACTAGCCCCAGCCCTATCCTAACTACTAGCCCCAGCCCTAACGCTAACTACTAGCCCCAGCCCTATCCTAACTACTATCCCCAGCCCTAACTACTAGCCCCAGCTCTAATCCCAACTATTAGCCCCAGCCCTAATGCTAACTGTCTCCTCTTCCTCCCCTCCTTAGTCCCCTTTCTCCTCTTCCTCCCCTCTTTGGTCCCCTTTCTCCTCTTCCTCCCCTCCTTAGTCCCGTCTCCTCTTCCTCCCCTCCTTAGTCCTCTTTCTCCTCTTCCTCCCCTCCTTAGTCTCCTGTCTCCTCTTCTTCCCCTCCTTAGTCCCCTTTCTCCTCTTCCTGTCCCCTTTCTCCTCTTCCCGTGATGCTAAACTGTAATGGGTTTGTTATACCGATGCTAAGGAAAGTGGTGAATATATCATTGCTAATAAACAGTTTTAAAGTTGGTTGGCTGTAGATGGTTTCTGCAATCTGTTGAAGATTAAAACAGGTTCAAAATGCACACACACACACACTCCCCCCCCCCTCCCCCCTCTCTCTCTTCTTCTGCATGGGTATACTAAGATGTATTCTCTCCTCTCTAGTCTGTCGCTGTTTGCTAAGATCTGTGAGAAGACTGTGCTGAAGAGAGTGCTGAAGGAACTGTGGAAACTGGTCATTAACACTATGGAGAAAAGCATTGTGCTTCCCCCGTTCACAGACCAGTCGGTGAGTAACACACACACGTACACACACATTTCCTTATGTCTAAAAACCTGAGCATAATTCTCTTCATTACATTCTCTCTGCTTCCAGTCTTTACAAATTATTTTCAATGGTATAATACAGTATCTACCATTAATTTAGAAATATGAAGTTGTGAACGTACTCTTTGGCTAGAATAAGATGTAGAGGATTCAATGGTTACTTCTTGGTTGTTGATTTGTCGAGATGGGCCTGTGCAGTTTCACTGACCCCCTCTCTCTCGCCATCGCCCCACCCTCTCCTCCTCAGGTTATAGTAAGTACTGTGTGTGTTTGTGTGTGTGTGTGTGTGTGTGTGTGTGTGTGTGTGTGTGTGTGTGTGTGTGTGTGTGTGTGTGTGTGTGTGCGCTCGCGTGAATGAGTGTGTGTTTCTCCCTGTATGATGTCTGTCAGCACGGACACACGGAGTCCTCTGCTACCTGTGACATCACTCCTCTTGTCCCCCATGCTACTCAGTGTAACCCCCTCCCTGTCTCAGATTTATCCCCAGCCCCTGGCCTTCTTGTAAACTCCAGAAGGATTGGGTTGTTGTAAGCAGTAAGGCTAACACCTATCCACTCCCTCCAGATCTACATGAGTGACTAGTGGATAGGAGGAGAGGGCTTGATTTGAGTGCATTGTATAGTGTCATTATCAAACCTTGTCTGTCTGTTAGAAATGAGCATGGTGCACGGCTGAGCCATGGAATACCTGACCTGGTGCCACTGGAATACAGCACCTTTCCTCCCCGTTAGTCCCCTTTCTCCTCTTACTCCCCCCTTTCTCCTCTTCCTCCCCTCCTTAGTCCTCTTTCTCCTCTTCCTCCCCTCCTTAGTCCCCTGTGTCCTCTTCTTCCCCTCCTTAGTCCTCTTTCTCCTCTTCCTCCCCTCCTTAGTCCCCTTTCTCCTCTTCCTCCCCTCCTTAGTCCCCTTTCTCCTCTTCCTCCCCTCTTTAGTCCCCTTTCTCCTCTTCCTCCCCTCCTTAGTCCCCTTTCTCCTCTTCCTCCCCTCCTTAGTCCCCTTTCTCCTCTTCTTCCCCTCCTTAGTCCCCTTTCTCCTCTTCCTGTCCCCTTTCTCCTCTTCCTCCCCTATTTAGTCCCCTTTCTCCTCTTCCTGTCCCCTTTCTCCTCTTCCTCCCCTCTTTAGTCCCCTTTCTCCTCTTCCTCCCCTCCTTAGTCCCCTTTCTCCTCTTCCTCCCCTCCTTAGTCCCCTTTCTCCTCTTCCTCCCCTCCTTAGTCCTCTTTCTCCTCTTCCTCCCCTCTTTAGTCCCCTGTCTCCTCTTCCCCCCTCCTTAGTCCCCTTTCTCCTCTTCCTCCCCTCTTTAGTCCCCTTTCTCCTCTTCCTCCCCTCCTTAGTCCCGTCTCCTCTTCCTCCCCTCCTTAGTCCTCTTTCTCCTCTTCCTCCCCTCCTTAGTCCCCTCTCTCATATTTTTCTCCTTGTTACGTTTTTCTTTTAGAAGGAAGGTGTCCTTCCACTACAGTGTTGCCTGTATGTTGAATGGATTGGAGGTTACCACACAATCCCGTACTGGATTTGAAACCTCTCCTGCACATGTCTTTTTCCCCATTCTTTATTGTGACATGTTTAACTACATGTATGTGTAATTTGTACTCTCCTCATCTTCCTCAAACAACTCTCCTCCTCCTCATGCTCCGCTCTCTGCACCACCTCCCCAACCCAATTCCCCCTCTTCTCTCACCACCATCATCCTTATCTCACTCACTCACTCTCACTCTCTCTCACTCACTCTCACTCTCACTCGCTCTCTCTCCATCACAGGGCACTCAGATGATCTTTAATGCAGCTAAGGAGTTGGGTCAGCTTTCTAAGCTCAAGGTAATGATGATGACACATTAGGATGAGTTCCTTTATGATGACGCATTAGGATGAGTTCCTTTATGATGACGCATTAGGATGAGTTCCTTTATGATGACGCATTAGGATGAGTTCCTTTATGATGACGCATTAGGATGAGTTCCTTTACGATGACACATTAGGATGAGTTCCTTTATGATGACGCATTAGGATGAGTTCCTTTATGATGACGCATTAGGATGAGTTCCTTTATGATGACGCATTAGGATGAGTTCCTTTATGATGACGCATTAGGATGAGTTCCTTTATGATGACGCATTAGGATGAGTTCCTTTATGATGACACATTAGGATGAGTTCCTTTATGATGACACATTAGGATGAGTTCCTTTATGATGACGCATTAGGATGAGTTCCTTTATGATGACGCATTAGGATGAGTTCCTTTATGATGACACATTAGGATGAGTTCCTTTATGATGACGCATTAGGATGAGTTCCTTTATGATGACGCATTAGGATGAGTTCCTTTATGATGACACATTAGGATGAGTTCCTTTATGATGACGCATTAGGATGAGTTCCTTTATGATGACACATTAGGATGAGTTCCTTTACGATGACACATTAGGATGAGTTCCTTTACGATGACACATTAGGATGAGTTCCTTTATGATGACGCATTAGGATGAGTTCCTTTATGATGACGCATTAGGATGAGTTCCTTTATGATGACGCATTAGGATGAGTTCCTTTATGATGACGCATTAGGATGAGTTCCTTTATGATGACACATTAGGATGAGTTCCTTTATGATGACGCATTAGGATGAGTTCCTTTATGATGACGCATTAGGATGAGTTCCTTTATGATGACACATTAGGATGAGTTCCTTTACGATGACACATTAGGATGAGTTCCTTTATGATGACGCATTAGGATGAGTTCCTTTATGATGACGCATTAGGATGAGTTCCTTTATGATGACGCATTAGGATGAGTTCCTTTATGATGACGCATTAGGATGAGTTCCTTTATGATGACACATTAGGATGAGTTCCTTTATGATGACGCATTAGGATGAGTTCCTTTATGATGACACATTAGGATGAGTTCCTTTATGATGACGCATTAGGATGAGTTCCTTTATGATGACACATTAGGATGAGTTCCTTTATGATGACACATTAGGATGAGTTCCTTTATGATGACGCATTAGGATGAGTTCCTTTATGATGGCGCATTAGGATGAGTTCCTTTATGATGACGCATTAGGATGAGTTCCTTTATGATGACACATTAGGATGAGTTCCTTTATGATGACGCATTAGGATGAGTTCCTTTATGATGACACATTAGGATGAGTTCCTTTATGATGACGCATTAGGATGAGTTCCTTTATGATGACACATTAGGATGAGTTCCTTTATGATGACACATTAGGATGAGTTCCTTTATGATGACGCATTAGGATGAGTTCCTTTATGATGGCGCATTAGGATGAGTTCCTTTATGATGACACATTAGGATGAGTTCCTTTATGATGACACATTAGGATGAGTTCCTTTCTTGATTTCTACAGCATGTTTCATATAAAATGCAGTCCTGGGGTGTATTGTGTCGTATTACCTACATTGTTACATTAACTCTGTTGTCTGTTTCCCGGTACACTGTAGGAGCACATTGTGAGAGAGGAGGCCAAGGCTCTCTCCCCTAAACAGTGTGCCATCATAGAGCTGGCATTGGACACCATTAAGGTACCGTATACTACATGTACAGTATGTATAATGTGTACTATGCAGTAAATAATAAGTCTGCTACTGTATGATGCTTCATAACTTGTTATAAGCATGTCCGAGCCTTTGGGATGTCTTATAACAAGGGTTATACTATGTTACATCTCTCTAAGGATAAATAACACTGCCTGTTGACCTCTGCCCCTGCAGCAATACTTCCATGCGGGTGGTGTGGGTCTGAAGAAGACATTCCTGGAGAAGAGTCCTGACCTGAAGTCTCTGCACTACGCCCTGTCCCTCTACACACAACACACTGACAAGCTCATCAGGAAGTTTGTCCTTTCACAAAACGCTCAGGGTACGTCACACCCTCTGTCTCTGTCTGTCTGGCTAGTAGTGGTCTGTCTGTCTGGCTAGTGGTCAGGTTGGCTGTCTGGCTAGTGGTCAGGTTGGCTGTCTGGATAGTGGTCTGGTTGGCTGCCTGGCTAGTGGTCTGGTTGGCTGCCTGGCTAGTGGTATGGTTGGCTGTCTGGCTAGTGGTCTGGTTGGCTGTCTGGCTGGCTGTCTGTCTGGCTGGCTAGTAGCTGGCTGGCTGGCCCGTCTGTTTGGCTAGTGGGCTGGATGGTTGGCTGGCTCGCTGGCTGTGTGTGTGTCTATCTGCCTGTGTGTCTGATCTATTTTTTAATACTAACTGTCATTGTGAAATGTGTTAAAAGAATACATCCTACTGAGGTGTCTTCTCTCCCTCTCTCTCTGCTAGTCCATGGAGGGAAGGGGGTCAGGTATACCCTCAACGAAGACACATTGCCAGAAAAGGGTAAGTGCCTGTGACCGTGCATACTCCCACCAACCCCTCAATTTCTTCCTCCCTCTCCTTCTCTCTACACCTATCCATTTTAAACAGGTGTTTTCAGGATAATTACCCTCAATTAGTGAATTAGTCTTGTCTGCAATCCTGTAGCTTGATCTTAACCCTGGTATTAAACCTTGCTCAGCTAAGCCCTGCTCATCTCGTTACCAAGAGGTGTGTGTATATGTGTGTTTGTTTTAGTACCAATCGTTCCGTTCCGAGCAGAACCCCTATTTTTTTCTAAACAGGTTCGATCCCCCAAAAAGTATCAATTCATAGAGCTGATTTTCCTTCATTTTTTTAACTTGTGAAATCAACACCATTTTTACATTTAGCTCAGAACTATCCAAATGTGTCACACACACACACACACACACACACACACACACACACACACACACACACACACACACACACACACACACACACACACACACACACACACACACACACACACACACACACACACACACACACACACACACACACACACACACACACACACACACACACACACAGAGAGAGAGTGCAGCCAGACTTGTCAGCCTGTCTTTGCTTCAATGTACATTAAACTAGCCTCTCACTGTCTGAAACACTCTTGACCTCTGGCAGGGTCGGGAGTGGAGGAGCCAATCGGAGAGGTGGTAATGCACGTGGAGATCTACACCCATCCCAACACTGGAGAACACAAGATCACTGTGAGAGGTGAGAGAGGAAGCGATGGAGGGAGGGGCTGAGGGGGAGCGGTGAAGGGGAGTGGGAGGGGGAGGGAGGGGGAGATGAACGGGAGTGCGTAAGGTAGGGGTGATGATGGGCTTTACATGCGTTCTAATTGCACTAGAATTGAGCTTCTTTGAAATGCACTACAAACTAGCTACATGTCATCTCTGCTCATCTTCTTCAAACAACCCTCCTCATGCACCTCTTTCTGCACCTCTTTCCCAACCCTCTTCCCCTCCTCTCTCATCAACCCTCTCTCTCTCTCTCTCTCTCTCTCTCTCTCTCTCTCTCTCTCTCTCTCTCTCTCTCTCTCTCTCTCTCGCTCTCTCGCTCTCTCGCTCTCTCGCTCTCTCTCTCTCGCTCAGTGATTGCTGCTAATGACATTAAGTGGCAGACCCAGGGGATATTTCGTCCCTTCGTGGAGGTCTACATCATTGGTCCCCACCTCACTGACAAAAAGAGGAAGCACGCCACCAAGTCCAAGAATAACAGCTGGTCGCCCAAGTTCAACGAGACCTTCCAGTAGTGAGTATATCAGGTTTCTGTCTGATGGGGGGGGGGGGGGGGGGGGTCTGTGTGTGTGTGCTATCTAACAAACCTCTCCTCTGTCTCCTATCCAGTTCCTTGGGCAGTGAGTTGGGTCCAGAGGGCTATGAGCTGCAGGTGTGTGTGAAGGACTACTGCTTCGCCAGGGAGGACCGTACAGTGGGCATGGCCCTGATGCAGTTGAAGGACATGGCCTCCCGGGGCAGCATGACATGCTGGCTCCCCCTGGGGAAGAGGGTCCACATGGACGAGACGGGCCTGACGGTACTGAGGATCCTGTCCCAACGCAACAACGACGACGTGGCCAAAGAGTTTGTCAAGCTCAAGTCAGACCAGCGCTCTGCCGAGGAGGGACGGGCGAGCTGAGAGGGAGAGTAGAGATGGGCCTAGTGATCAAGATACTGATTTAGATATACACACATACACACACACACACACACACACACACACACACACACACACACACACACACACACACACACACACACACACACACACACACACACACACACAGTTACTAATACAATACTGGCATGTTTATGTCATATAAACACAGTCATGAACACACTAATCATCTCTAATCACATAATGATTATCAAATGTACACAAACACAGAGGTGACCAACAGTTCCTTTGAGCACCTGTCAATGAACCAATCAATTTATCAATCCATTTCTACTGCTCTGGCTCTCATTATCTCTCTTTCACTCTTGCATATTACACATTTTATATATATATTTAATGCAGAAATGTGAGAAATAAATATCACCTGATGAGTTATGGTGGAGTTATAGAGACAGATGACTTTGCACTTTGACCTCTCGGCATGTTCAAGAGAGCAGCCCTAAACCCCAACTCTTACTTCTCCGTCTGTTCCTATTAGTCTGTCTGTGGGTTTATCAGTGTGTTATTCTCTTTCGCTCTCTTTCCTTTTCTCTATGTTGTGATCAGTCTTCCTGTCATGTGATGTGCTCTGGGTAGAAGTCGAACTCAGTGACAGATCTAGGATCAGCTTACACAGTTGTCCTGGCTTTCCCTGTTGGGGAGAGGGAAATGTAACATTGATCTTAGATCAGCGTCTGGGTGCAGCTTCATCCTACCTCGTGTGATGATGTACTTCCTGCATGTTGAACCCAATTCTCAGAACACTGTGATTAATTAGCTGATACCACGGCAACAGCTGTACAGACCCCGCCCCCACGGACACTTGACACCTTATACCTGTGTGCACGGTGCATATAACCTGGTATAATAAGGGTTAACATAATAATAACCTTTGGAACCATGAAGAAAACTACTATCCAGTAAAAACTAAGTGAGGAAAGAAGAATGTGCCGACGTTTGATATGAATGTGTATAAGACACGCCAGTCTTTCACATGGGTTGAGGTTAGCCTAGGTTTGGATCAGAGTTGTTGGATGTTAGCGTGTTTGGAACACACCATATGGCCATGTTGTATATAGACACTGAGATGGTGCCGCAGACCCAAACATGTACCTTTTGAAGATGGTCTGCTCTTTTTACAAACTCACCTACCCTAGCAATGGCCCTGGCCTGACATTACTATAAAGGAGTAATACTAGCCAATAGATGGTTGATTCAACCCCTCATAAACCCCCTTCTATGTTCCCTTGAAAGTGCACAAATACTGCAAAGGGCTACAGGACCAGCAGACATAGACATTACTGAAGGGACACACTGCCTGGTCACTTCTCCCGTCTGTGTCTGTGAGAATTGAATAAATATGTTTTCTGTGCTATGGGCCATAAGATAAAACTAACCCATAGGCCACTACATACAGTGAGCTCCAGAAGTATTGGGACAGAGACACATGTTGTTTTGGCTCTGGACTCCAGCACTTTGGATTTGTAACGATACAATGACTTTTCATTCAGAAACTTTTTGTACATAATCCCCCCATTTTAAGGGACCAAAAGTATTGGGTACAAATTCACTTATATGGGTATTAAAGTAGTTACAATTTCAGTATTTGGTCCCACATTCCTTGCACGTAATGATTACATCACGCTTGTGACTCTACAAATTTGTTGGATTCATTTGCATGTTTGCTTTGGTTGTGTTTCAGATTGCTACATGCTAACATCCCATGCTATTGTAAAGGTGAGAGGTTAGCATGTCTTGGGCGTGTGATATTGTGTGTCTAACTTTCTCACTCATCATTATTCACAATTAATTCAGGATTAGCGATCTAGCCATTAGCCATCTAGCCATTAGCCATCTAGCCATTAGCCATCTAGCCATTAGCCATCTAGCCATTAGCCATCTAGCCATTAGCCATCTAGCCATTAGCCATCTAGCCATTAGCCATCTAGCCATTAGCCATAGCATCTATATTCATGTAGAAGTGTTTAGAAACATATTATATTCTTATTTACAATAAAAGTGACTCTAAAACGAAACAATACATTATTTACCAATCATTTCTATTGGGCACAAAATTATCTGAAACAACCAAAACAAACCGCAAATGGATCCCACAAACTTGATGTAGACTTTGGGTACTAGGCATATGGGACCAAATACTACACTTTTGACTACTTTAATACATGTGAAAGTGAATTTGTCCCAATACTTTTTGTAATTTCTAAATGGTTCACCCGATATGGATGACAATATTTTAAAAGTAAAGTTGACAGTCTGCACTTTAACTTCATAGTCACTTGACAGTTCAGAGCCAAAACAACAACAAAATGTGTCACTGTCCCAATACTTTTGGAGCTCACTGTACACCATAAGGTCACTACAGAGCAACTGCATGGTTTCTCTGACTGCCTTTTCAATCATCTGATTCTGTGTTTTTAAGGCAATACCTATTTGTCTGTTTTGACAATTTGGCCCTGCATTTTTCTGAGGATAAGCTTTAGCCCGTTTTGAAGTATGGCTGTGTGTGTGTCTGTCTGTGTCCGTCTTTTCTGTCCTACCTGATTTCAGTGTTTATTTGTGGTATGTAGAGGCAAGCAATATAACCCCTAATCACTGGAAACCTGTGGCATGCCCAGGAATTCCAACTGCAATACCATGATCCAAGGAGTGGAATGCCAATCCCACATTTTCATTGGACCACTGAGTTGGAAATTCCCTGTTATAATGGACTCATCTCAATTTCCTTCTCATAGGACATGTGTGTGTTTTTCTTGGCATAGAGGGAAATAGTTTGGGAATACTGTACATTGGAGAGAATTAATTTCAGCTTACATTAAGATCTCTCCTATCTGCTGTTCAGTCAGCTCCTGGTCTGACTTTTCCAGAGGATGACTTTGCAAAGATTGTGATGAATGGACCAACTCAAATGGACCAGCTAGTGTTTTTCAAAGACTTGTGTTGACTAGTAGAAGTGTCAACGCCCAAGCCATCGTAGTAGTTTAATAATACCACATCAAGCCATCGTAGTAGTTTAATAATACCACATCAAGCCATCGTAGTAGTTTAATAATACCACATCAAGCCATCGTAGTATTTTAATAATACCACATCAAGCCATCGTAGTATTTTAATAATACCACATCAAGCCATCGTAGTAGTTTAATAATACCACATCAAGCCATCGTAGTAGTTTAATAATACCACATCAAGCCATCGTAGTATTTTAATAATACCACATCAAGCCATCGTAGTAGTTTAATAATACCACATCAAGCCATCGTAGTATTTTAATAATACCACATCAAGCCATCGTAGTATTTTAATAATACCACATCAAGCCATCGTAGTAGTTTAATAATACCACATAGAGCCATCGTAGTATTTTAATAATACCACATCAAGCCATCGTAGTATTTTAATAATACCACATCAAGCCATCGTAGTAGTTTAATAATACCACATCAAGCCATCGTAGTATTTTAATAATACCACATCAAGCCATCATTGTAGTTTAATAATATCACATCAAGCCATCGTAGTATTTTAATAATACATCAAGCCATCGTAGTATTTTAATAATACCACATCAAGCCATCGTAGTATTTTAATAATACCACATCAAGCCATCGTAGTATTTTAATAATACCACATCAAGCCATCGTAGTATTTTAATAATACCACATCAAGCCATCGTAGTAGTTTAATAATACCACATCAAGCCATCGTAGTAGTTTAATAATACCACATCAAGCCATCGTAGTATTTTAATAATACCACATCAAGCCATCGTAGTATTTTAATAATACATCAAGCCATCGTAGTATTTTAATAATACCACATCAAGCCATCGTAGTATTTTAATAATACCACATCAAGCCATCGTAGTATTTTAATAATACCACATCAAGCCATCGTAGTAGTTTAATAATACCACATCAAGCCATCGTAGTATTTTAATAATACCACATCAAGCCATCGTAGTATTTTAATAATACCACATCAAGCCATCGTAGTAGTTTAATAATACCACATCAAGCCATCGTAGTATTTTAATAATACCACATCAAGCCATCGTAGTAGTTTAATAATACCACATCAAGCCATCGTAGTATTTTAATAATACCACATCAAGCCATCGTAGTAGTTTAATAATACCACATCAAGCCATCGTAGTAGTTTAATAATACCACATCAAGCCATCTATATATCAACCACCCACTCAGCACGTAAAGATCTGTCGATGTGCCCGTGAGCAAGGCACTTAAACCTAATTTGCTCCAGGGGCGCCCTACCCAACCCTTCCCGTTTTCAACTGTGGCTGACTGTAAAACAACACATCTCACTGGCTCTCTCCAGTGTGTCACAATATCGTTTTTTATGACTTTTATTTTTGACAATGCAAATGCCATATGGGTGTTGGCACAAAATGCTTGTATTGTGATATTTGTGGTTGTTGTACATGAGTTTGAATCAACACTTTTCACAGCTAGAGAACAACATGGACTGTGTCATGTTGCATTGTGGAGGGAGAGCTAATACATTGTTCTTTTTTTGTTTTTATCTTCTGAGCTTCTGTTTAACCAAAGGCAAGGCTTCCGAATGTCATTTCACATCACATGATCATGACAGCTGACAGTACTGCTAGTGGTGCATCTGATAGTACATGTATGACTTAATTTAACTCCAAGAACCTGCTGTTTGTTACCACTCATAGAAAGACTGCACACACACGCACATATATACACACTAACATATGCGCAAGCACAAAAGGGCACACGTGAGATGACATGCATGCACGCCACCATGGAGACCAAGTGATGCCCACCCTGTGAATAAAAACAAACACCAGTGCATGAAGGGAAAATGAACTTTATCGTGCCAGCACGCGTCTCTTTGATGTTACCAATAATGGGATTTTCTTTCTCTTTTTATTTGAATACCTATGTAATGATAATGAATTATAACATTTTATTTTTTAAAAGGCTTGTGAATACATACAAATATTTAACCAATATGAATGTAGCGTGTACACGGAATTCGCATGAGAGAATTATTTTCTACTGAGGATGTTTCTAATTTGTTTATTATCATTACGATTGATTGTTCTTTATCTAGAATGAAGGTGGGTTAGAATGCAGCCTGGTTGTGAACTGCTTCCTATTAAAAAGGCCATTTGTGTCCAACTGCAATTTTCTGTACTTTATTCTCTTCTCTATTAGAGCATATCTGACGCTCAGTGATCATGTAAAAAGACACTGGCCTTCCTATGTCCTACTAAATATATCTACTGTTTCCAGAAGCTGTCTGCTGGAAACTGCAGCTGCATCCCGTCTGAACGGGAGAGCTTTGGCAGTATGCACACCGCCCACCCCTATCGTTCATAGCCCATGGTTGATATCTACTGCCACCATGTGGTGGAATGAGAGATGACAATGTGCCCAACTTGAGATTTAAAAAAAAGGGATAGCTCACTCATATTTAAAAGCTACTCGTTTCATTACCTTGTAAGCAGTCTATGGACATTCATGCTTCAGTTTTTATAAACATAGCCCCTGTCCTCAATTTCCAAACCACCCCAAATAAGCATTCTTAAAATGGCACGAGTGTATTTAAAGGGCAACCCGTTTTCAAATGTTCATTCAGTACAGCACCATTCAATTGAACATTCTATTTTTCCTTTATTTAACTAGGCAAGTCAGTTAAGAACAAATTCTTATTTTCAATGACAGCCTAGGAACAGTGGGTTAACTGCCTGTTCAGGGGCAGAATGACACCCCTTTGTCAGCTCGGGGGTTGGAACTTGCAACACACTAACCACTAGGTTACCCTGCCACCCCTATTACACTATGCACTGAACACAGCCCTGGTTGTTATTTCTGATAATTGCACCCACTGGTGTTCCAGGTCTGATTAGAGGGTAAGTTTAGACTGGCGGCCCAATTCGGATCGGTCAAAAGACCAATTAGTGAAATAAAAGACCAGAATTGACAGCCTGACTTGGTTGAAAGTGTGGAATGCAAGGTAACCTCCTACTAGTTACTACTCTAGTCAAATCACATTTTATTTGTCACATACAACAGGTGTAGGTAGACCTTACCGTGAAAACGATTACTAACAACCAACAATGCAGTTGAGAATATAAGAGTTAAGATTTACTTGAGTTCATTTGGTAAAGCATAAGGTGGTAGTCAATTATGTGGTCTGACCGTAAAGTAAGCTAAAGAGGTGAAAGAAAACGCAAACACAATAGGGTTATTGTTTTACAGTAAAAAAAGAAACCAAAAACAAGATTTTATTAAAGAAGCATAAAAAATAAAACTCTTGATACATTTCTCATAACCGTCAAGTCAGCTCAAATGATATGCGTATACAATTGTTCCGGCTCACGGTTAAAAGGTCCATAAACTTTCAAATAAAATATATTTCAATTTAAAAATTTCTTCAATAATTTTCTCATTTTGTTATAAAATTGGCTATATGTAGTACACAGGAAATAAAGGGGAAAATATGGTAAATTAAAAAATCATTTACAAGTAATAAAAAAAGGGTCACATTATTGTCTGGGATATTTAGGTAAGCAAATAAATTGTAAAAATAAAAATGTGTAAAAAGTTTCTCCCCTCTAATGCCTGATGGCTTGAAGACATGCATATGGTTAACTTACAAATAATTATACATGTTTTTAAAAACTACACTTAACTTCATTACTTAAGTCTGGTAACTTTTTTAAAAACGAGATCCCATTGATTGTATTCAGGGTATATACATACAAGTCAGGCCTGAAACCTTGTTTGCTGATGTAACATTTTGGTTCTGCATACAAAAAGAATTAAAGCAAAATAGAAAGGCAGAGTTTCAGGGGGAGCGGCTTACCCAGATGGGCGTGGCGCTCTCTGGGCCCACCTCTTGTCACAAAAAGGTCAGAGGTCATTCCTTAACAAGCCTCTATAAACCCTGTTTTCAAACCTAAAGGAGAGGGGTGAGGTTAAGTTCAGAAAAAAAATTATCTGCAGAATATGAGAATATTCTGTACCTTTTAGCTGTTTGTTACTGTACATTACCATAACACTCTGGACCATGGGTAAAGAGTTTACTAGTGAAACAACCAGACCAGAACCTACACCAGAACCACCTGGCAAATTCAACTATGGACATTAAGTGACAGAAGTCATGGGCAGTTCTGGAAAAAAGAGGCCCTTTTAAAATTAGCCTCCACTTAACACTAAAGGAGACTCACACAAACACTCAGTCTAGCTGTTCCTTTAAAGACATGATCACGTCCTCTCCCCTGCACCTTACTTGTGTCTGCAGGAGCAGAGATAACTAAACGTTTGACATCAAGCCCAGCAGGGACAGGTTGCCAGTTTACACAGATCGATCGCTCTCATGTTGAGGGTAGAGAGAAAGAGACCACGGGGTGGTCAGGGTTGTACAGTTAATTCTTAAAAGAGGAGCAGGAGAGGGGACGCTGTGCCCCTGTGCTGCCCTAGATGGCCGTTCCTTTTTTCTAAAAACAGTATCTGTGTCAGTAGCAAGTTTGCACCAACGCACCATTAGAGTAGTCTTCAGTAAAATGGGAGTCCTCAGTGGCTACTAGCTGCACATCTGTAGACATGGAGGGCGTTTCAAGTTGGGGGAGATATTGTGCATCTAAATGAGGGTTGACTATTAGATTACGGATTAAGACGTCAAGCCGCTGTCCCCTTCACTTGGCTAGCTCTTTTAGAGTCACGCATCTTAGACACACAGAAGTGGATTGTTAAAAAGTAGCTTGGCTTCAGCTCTGCCTATACCATGTGAAGAGTGTTCATTCTCTTCAAATGCATATTTTCCTTCTCCCTCCCTGAAGGCAGTCACTGATCTGAAGTGACCTTATTGCTAGGAACACCTGTCCACACATGGTAGATCACTGAATAGTACCTCAAGGTGTGAGGGGAGAAAGGAAGGCTGCAGTTGAAAAGTATTGGAACAGAGCCTTCTGTTAATTTGTTCACAGACAATGGACGTTAATTAACAGGGTTGACCACTGAGACAGACCGGTACTAACAGGGTTGACCACTGAGACAGACCGGTACTAACAGGGTTGACCACTGAGAGACCGGTACCAACAGGGTTGACCACTGAGAAAGACCGGTACTAACAGGGTTGACCACTGAGACAGACCGGTACTAACAGGGTTGACCACTGAGAAAGACCGGTACTAACAGGGTTGACCACTGAGACAGACCGGTACTAACAGGGTTGACCACTGAGACAGACCGGTACTAACAGGGTTGACCACTGGGACAGACCGGTACTAACAGGGTTGACCACTGAGACAGACTGGTAGTAACAGGGTTGACCACTGAGACAGACCGGTACTAACAGGGTTGACCACTGTGACAGACCGGTACTAACAGGGTTGACCACTGAGACAGACCGGTACTAACAGGGTTGACCACTGAGACAGACCGGTACTAACAGGGTTGACCACTGAGACAGACTGGTACTAACAGGGTTGACCACTGAGACAGACTGGTACTAACAGGGTTGACCACTGAGACAGACCGGTACTAACAGGGTTGACCACTGAGACAGACTGGTACTAACAGGGTTGACCACTGTGACAGACCGGTACTAACAGGGTTGACCACTGAGACAGACCGGTACTAACAGGGTTGACCACTGAGACAGACCGGTACTAACAGGGTTGACCACTGAGACAGACCGGTACTAACAGGTTTGACCACTGAGAAAGACCGGTACTAACAGGGTTGACCACTGAGACAGACCGGTACTAACAGGGTTGACCACTGAGACAGACCGGTACTAACAGGGTTGACCACTGAGACAGACCGGTAGTAACAGGTTTGACCACTGAGAAAGACCGGTACTAACAGGGTTGACCACTGAGACAGACTGGTACTAACAGGGTTGACCACTGAGACAGACTGGTACTAACAGGGTTGACCACTGAGACAGACCGGTAGTAACAGGTTTGACCACTGAGAAAGACCGGTACTAACAGGGTTGACCACTGAGAAAGACCGGTACTAACAGGGTTGACCACTGAGAAAGACCGGTACTAACAGGGTTGACCACTGAGACAGACCGGTACTAACAGGGTTGACCACTGAGACAGACCGGTAGTAACAGGTTTGACCACTGAGAAAGACCGGTACTAACAGGGTTGACCACTGAGACAGACCGGTACTAACAGGGTTGACCACTGAGACAGACCGGTACTAACAGGGTTGACCACTGAGACAGACTGGTAGTAACAGGGTTGACCACTGAGACAGACTGGTACTAACAGGGTTGACCACTGAGACAGACTGGTACTAACAGGGTTGACCACTGAGACAGACCGGTACTAACAGGGTTGACCACTGAGAAAGACCGGTACTAACAGGGTTGACCACTGAGACAGACCGGTACTAACAGGGTTGACCACTGAGACAGACCGGTAGTAACAGGTTTGACCACTGAGAAAGACCGGTACTAACAGGGTTGACCACTGAGACAGACCGGTACTAACAGGGTTGACCACTGAGACAGACCGGTACTAACAGGGTTGACCACTGAGACAGACTGGTAGTAACAGGGTTGACCACTGAGACAGACTGGTACTAACAGGGTTGACCACTGAGACAGACCGGTACTAACAGGGTTGACCACTGAGACAGACCGGTACTAACAGGGTTGACCACTGAGACAGACCGGTACTAACAGGGTTGACCACTGAGACAGACCGGTACTAACAGGGTTGACCACTGAGACAGACCGGTACTAACAGGGTTGACCACTGAGACAGACCGGTACTAACAGGGTTGACCACTGAGACAGACCGGTACTAACAGGGTTGACCACTGAGACAGACCGGTACTAACAGGGTTGACCAAAAAAACAAGGTTGACTACTGTTCTATAGACGTAGACCGGAGAGAAAAGAACAAGCAACACATTCTGCAGCTGTTTGGGTTTGAACACATAGTGTCTGGAAGCCCTGGATGAAATAGCTACTAGCTGCCATATTGGATACATTTATTACTCTCGCTGTTGTCACCAATGAGAATGTTAAACACCTGAAAATGTAGTGTGTGTGCTCATAGGAAGCCCTGTGTTTAATCTGGTTTATCATGGCTTGTCTCATTCTATTAATACATCTGTATATGTTCAAAGGGCTACATACTACAACTGTGTACCGTACCAACAAAACCAACCTGTCCACATCATACTTAAAAACACCATAGGAGAGAGGCAGTTGATGTGAACTTACTAGAAAGAAAATACACAGAAAACATATCTCCCAGGATGCCACTGCCGCATGGGCTGGGTGATCCGGGGTTAGACTAGGAGAAAAAGAGCTTAGCTGGGGGAGTTGAGGTGGGGGCTAAAAACGTTACAATGTGTCGCTCAAGGTTTGCAGTGCACAGAGATACGGCTCATTCTGACGCCCCTTAATACTGGGGACGGGCCGCCTCCTCTTAACCAAGATCCCTATTGGCAGAGACATTCCTGTGTGTGTGTGACATCACCAAGACCAATATACTCCTGTTGGACTTCAACACACATAGAGAGAGAGACACACAGACAGACAGAAAGAGAAAAAGAGAGACAGACAGACGAGAAGTCAGGGGCAGACCGGGCCACAGTTTACGGTGAAAAACCCAAAACCTTTCTAAAAAATATTTAGCTGTCCAAATCAGATAGAAGATCTGGGTGGACTGGGTTTAGTTTGTCATGTGGATGGCTAGGTGTCTACACTGAGCTCCACAAGGGGAAGAAAGAGGAATGGAGCCCAAAACAAGACATGTTTGTTTCAATTACACATTCTGTTGTCAGCTGAGCATTCGACGTGGAATACAACAGTAGGGTTTAATACAAGGCTCGGCTTCATTCAATCGAACCAGAAACAAAGCCCAACTCTGGAACTATTGAAGGAGAGAGGGGAGGGTAGATAGGAAGAGAGGGTTTGAGAGAAAGACAGACCAACGGGGACTGAGTAACTGACCTATGGCATTACTACTTCCTTAAATAACTTAACTATTATATTATTCCTATACTGGTCATTAAAACCAAGACACCGAATATCACTTTTTGAACAGTATAAATATCTTAAGTGTTTCAGTCTTCATTCATAACATCTATGAGGTCCCTCAGCCTTGTCTCATATGTGTCTCTTTCTGTGCCTGTTTTAAAGTCAGTTCCAGGCTCATACCACAATCCCAAAGCCTTTCCTCTACATCACTATACTACAGCATGAGAGAAAGAGAGAGAACAGAGAAGACCAGAAAAACAGTGTTTCATATCCTGTCAAAGAACATCGGAAAGAAACCAGAAAGGTGCAGGTCTAGGCAGCTCCGTCGAAAAATATCTGTTATTAATTACAAAAGTGGCAAAGGAAAAGGATTGTGAAAGAAGCAGGCAGAGATATCTGAAGAAGAAGACGCGAGGGAATGAAAACTATACAGACAGACAACCTAGAGGCTGAGTCCTGAAGGCTTGTCCAGGTCAGAATGAAGGCCTGAAGATAGATAAGACACAAGTCCACCGTGAAATCTCTTGATCCCAGCCCAACTACTTCTGCAGTCTGCAGAATGAACCAAAATCAGCCCGTCTGGAAATAATAATAATAATTATTACTACCATTATTCTTGTCATAGTTATTATAATTAAATCAACATCTTTATAGTGTCATTTCTAATATTGTAATCATTATAGCCCATCCTATTAGCAAAGATTGTTGGTGTCCATTCCTCCACAGTTGATGCCCCACTGCAGTTCTGTTGGATAGTCAGAGAGGGAAAAAAGTGATGTTTTTTAAGATGACACCCTCCTCCTCTCACCTCCACTTCTCTCCCTTGTCTTTGGGTGGGGGTTCATTAGGAGAAGATGCGGATGCACTGTGTGGCAGGGATGTGGCAGACAGGGCATTCGGGCTCAGCGGACTGGCAGATCTGTCCGGCGCAGTCCATACAAAAGAGGTTGTGGCCGCAGGGCACCAGGGCCGCTGTCACCTCACTCTCAAAGCACACAAAACAGTCCCTGCTCCCGCCCCCTGGCCCTACACCAATCAGACCTACAGCCCCAGAGCCTGCCGCAGGCTTCAGCCGGCCCAGCATGCCAGAGGCCAGGCCCACTCCACTGCCCCCGCCCTCCGAGTCTGTGGGAGAGCCTCCGGGCAGGGAGGAGGCTGAGCAGGAGGAGTAACCAGTGGATGAGCCTCCGGAGCTGGAGCTAGATCCTCCGGAGATGGTCCCTGCACCAGTACCGCCCGACTGCAGCCATGAGAGGGCACTGAGGGGGTCGCTCTGGGCCCGGCGGGCCATAGGATGATCCAGGGGTCCCACCACGGCGTCGGGGGGCAGGGTGGGGGACAGGCGGGGTGTGATGGCGCCTCCACTCAGGCCGCTGCTGTTTCGGCGGAGAGGTTGCTGCTGGGAGGAGCCTGGGACCTTCCCTCCTCCTCCATTGACGAAGGGTGCCCAGATGTTGGCGGCGCTGAACTCAAAGCCCAGCTCCTCAGAGGGGAGGCCAGGGGTGAACACGCCTCCTCCAGCGCTGCTGGAGCCTGTGCTGAAGGGGCTGGTTGGGCTGTCTCCCTCTGTGGCCCTCCTGGGGGCGCTGTAGCTCTCAGAGCCCATCCCTCCCTTATGTTGATGGTAGGAGGCCAAGGAGGACAGCTTCCTCCCAGATGAGTGGTGCATGGCCAGCGGGAGGGGCGGTGGTGGAGGAGGAGGTGGGGGTGGAGGGGCAGCATGGTGGTTGTTGGCCCGAGACCAGAGAGCAGCGCCCAGCGAGCCCAGGCCCTCTAAGCTAACGTCGGTTCCGTTGGTGTGAAAGTCGTTGTCTCCCTGGAGGTCCACGAAGGCCCCGGTCCGCAAGGTGATGTGCGTCTCGATCTCCTCCCGGGCTCGGTCCACATTCTCTGGCATGCCCGTCACCTCGAACACAGGGTCCTTTTCCCGGCTGGGTGTCACGATGTAGGTGTGGGTCTGCTGCTGGATGCGCTTGATGGTCGCCCCCTTGGGACCAACCACTAACCCAACCACACGGTACGGCACCCGAACCTGCACCAGGGGAGGAAATAAGAGTAAGGGCTTTCCAGACCACGTGACCTGACCATGTAAAACTATGGAGGAAATTACATACCCATAAAAACAGGTGATGAATCACAGTGTACTGAGTGTACTGGCAGAGCAGTAAAACAATACCAAGAACTGCCATTTAAATGGAACTGAACGGTTGTGAACTAAGTGTATGAAAGTAGATATTATCATGGCCTCTATTGAACGTGGGGGCATTTTAGCTAACCCATATTTGTATATCTCCACAGGTATTTGTGATGCTGGCTACTGGCAAAGGCTCCCTTTCACCTGGTTAAATAAACAGGTTACTGTATCTCCCACTGTGGTTGTCGTACCTGTATGGTGGTCTGACCAGGCAGGTGTGGGGGTCCTGGGATTGCTCCCCCCGTCCCGGGTGCTCCTGTGCCCGTGGCCCCAGCCTTGCAGCGGGACGCCCGGATCATGGAGAAGTGCTCGGCCGCCGAGACGATCTCCCGCTTGGCCATCTCCACATCTTCCCTGCGCCCTGTCACGATGAACACGGGCTCCTCGCCCCTCACCGGTGTCTTTATGTAGGTGTTGGTCTTTGCACGCAGTGCCTTGATCTTACAGCCTGGGGCAGAGAGATGGAAAGGTGAGGAAGCGGGGAAATAACAATGTTGGCCAATTGTGTTTAGCAGAGTTGAGAATTAATCATTTTCAATAGGGGAATTTTTGTGTAAAGTAATGGTTGTTTCATAAACTGAAGATGAACAATACATAAAATATAGTTACTAACTTGATTCAGAGAATAGGACTTCGTGGACAAATGTTTACTAAACTGGTTAAAATAATCTGTCCGCACTGCATTCACTGGTTGACAAACAGCCTGGCAAAAATATATATTTCATTATGTAGGCCTGTAATTTATTAGCCTCGTAGCATTTATAATGCTAACCCAAGGACCACTGCACTGTTTCTTTAAATATGGACAGTTCGCTCTCATCAACCAATAGGATGGGACGTGTGTGATGTCATTCTGGGAGGCAGAAAGCATGGCATTTTCAAACAAAGAGAACAATGCCATAACGTAGCCACAACGGCGAACCAAGCATAGTACTCAATATTGTGCGCAGAGAGAAAATGTGTATGTATTTTGAAAAACGGCCAAGAGCGGTCGACTGGGCTGGATGCTGGGCGAAAACACCGCCCAGTCCCGTGTTATGCGCGGCGGCCATCCCAACTGCCTCGCTTTAGGGCCGAGCATGAATTACATAAAATTACTACAAATCTAATTTGAACGTGGACGTAAATATAAACACCAGACATATTGTTTAAAATTGGTGACTTCTGTCGCGCATATCGCTAAATTACTCGATAGGCTTCTTTTGTTTGGTGCAGCCTGCTAGACATGTCCAGACTCCCGACAATCTGCCGCTTTGTCTGACCCTCTCCCACCCCTCCCCCTCCCTGCTACCCATGCACCATACACAACCAATAACATCTGTAGTTGATTTAACACTGCTGTAAGGACATGCAAATAAGGCCAGTAAATCATTATGTCTACATGTATTATGCGAATAAACAACATCCACTGTACACATCAATAACAACTCTCATAATAACACCAGACGCTGATACGTTTCAGAGACATATCACCCCCCAAACAAAGGAAGGCTGTCTGGTGCATGGTCCTATGCATTCGTGGTTATGAGAGGGGTAGTTTGTAATAACTAGACCATAACATCTATAACGTTAGCTTTAATATCTTATGAACTAGCTAGCTACGGTCAAACCATATAGGTAAACAAAAGTGGGGGAAATTCTTACCTTGTCTTCCCACTATTTCAGCAACGTGCTCGGAGCTGGGCACAGGTACGCATTCGGTCATGTTGACACTCCTTTTACGATTGCAGATAATTGAGTTTTGTTCCCCGAGCATGGAGTGAGAGTGCGGGCCAGCCATGTGGTACCCGCCCGATCCATAGTACTCTGGAGACGGGGAGCAGGACGTCGGGGATTCCCGGGAGCCTCCTGTGTGCTCCAGCAACTGCAGGTTGACATAACCGCCGTTGCAATTCTCGGAGACCGGACCCTGGTTCTCGTCGAGTGGGTCAACGTGCCCTCCACCACCGCCCCCACAGTCCACCTTCTCCAGGGCCATAAGTGACAGCTGGTCCATGGCGAAGCGGAGAACCTCCTGATGGCCCTCGTCCCGGGACTCCTGATCCGTTTCTCGGGGCAGGCTGACCCCGTTGTGCTGGCTGCTCACTACCATGTCGTGGTCCATAATCTCGGGGTGGAATAAGGGGCTAGGCATAGTCCCCGAGGATGAACATCCGATCTTGGGTCGCCTGTGGGTGTAAAAGCGCTCTTTTCTGGGAGAGGCAAACAAAGGGAGTTTCAGCACAAAACGTTTTTAGCCATAAGTTTTAGAAAACACACGAATGAAATGTACTAAAAGTTGTAAAAACATTTGCTCTCATATAGCTAGTTAGTTCTGTAACTAAATAGGTTAGTGTGTTGTTCGTCTTGGACGCCGTTCCCTTCAAGCCTGCTTTGTCTGTGTGTTTCATTCCGTCTCACTGTCTGGCAAAAATAGTCTGTGTGACTGACTGGTCATCTTGTTGAAATGTGCATCATACATATTTTAATAAGCCAATATTAAATATTCCATAACAATGAACACTAGATCATTCTATTTTGTCTATTCAATCGGTATCATCCCGAAAAGGGAGCATCACATTTGGGAAAGCGCTAATCTGTTAGCTAGCTATAGTACGCTAGTTAGCAAACTAGCTAGTTCCACAGTTGAGTCAGTCACGTTGTCGTCCCCTTTGTTTGGGAGTACCACAGATAGCTAACGTTAGTTGGAAAGCAAAGCAGAAATTCTTCCGTTAAATAATTTGTCTAAGCCAAATACTTTTTTTTGGAGGGGGGGGGGGGGGTAAAATATCTTGAAATGTACTTTACCCTTTGGCCAACTCCCGATTTTATTGAGTTCCTCTCTTTTGATTCTTGAAGGAATGGTGAGTGGCGACCAGTGCGCTAATGCTAGCTAGCTCGCTAAATTGGGGGGCGTTGGAGAAAATGTTTAAAAACGAATGAGAAGGGACAGGCTGTCGATGAGAACCTATTCCAGCCGGATGTCGTTTAGCGGCCCGTCATCTTTCGTATCGGTTCGTAGTTTATTACATTTTAATGCACATACCTCCCGAAAATTGTATCTGGATCTAGCTAACCTCTTTCTCTTAGCTGTTCCCTGGTCCGCCGCCTTTGTCTCGCCAGGCGCACGCCGCTCTGCCTGTCTCGCACACAGAACTGACGTCACCCGCGACACAACAATGGGTTCAAAGGCCAAGGCACGCACGCCACGATCGATTTTGTTATTTTATACCTCAGTGATTGTGCTGGTGGATAATTTTCCACATTGGAAATTGATAAAGTAGATTATAATTTGTCTGCTGGTTCCGTGTCAGTTTTTGAAAACGTCGTGGGAAATTGACAGTTATGGATGCTAAGATGGTGTCACAGGTTGGGTAGAGTGGGTTATTGGGAAAATGGAGACAAAATAACCTATCAACCTCAACATTTTTGTCAAGGGTAGCAGTTCAAGATCACCAGCTGTGTCTGAAGGTCTAGAGCGAAAGCAATGTCCCCGTTATTGTGTGGGTGCCTGTCAACCCCTTGAGGTTGACCAAATGGGACAATAACTGAATAATAGATGCCAGATTCCATGTAGTCTCTAGAATAATACATTAATTATCCATTATTGATTGCTATACAAACTCAAGCTTCAACTTCTGATGCTCACATTGACCTACCTACAGAACCACTAAGTAGCCTACAAAACCAGACACGTCTGGTGAGGAGTCTTCTCCGTCTGCTGATCTCACATAGCAAGCATCTAAAAGAACACATGACAAGACTGCATTTATTTTTGTTATAGAACAATTAATTGCTTGATGTTTGACTTACAAATTTTAAAAACAGGCAATGGTAACAAATCCCTCTGAGGAAAAACTAAATGTTTTTTTTTTTTTTTACTACAAAGCATAATTTGAACAATTACAATTCATGGGGGGGTTCCTACTTTTTCCAGACATCTTCATATGACAGTGAATGATCTTCGCATTCCTACCTCAAATCAAGAACAGGTTAACGTAAATATTTAAAAATCTGTTAAATAACTACAGCATAATTGTGACTTGCCACAAAGTTTAAAAAATAAAAATAAATCCCAAATAGGCAACTATCTGAGTAATGGCACAGTCTACGTCAGCCTTCACATCTATTGACAGTTCAATGTAACACGAAAGCAAAAATACATCTACTAAGATTAGCACCATTTTGAACTTATAGGTAGGTACATGTGAGCCATGCGAGTCAATGCAACCGCTGTGCAGAGCACTGCTCTTCGACTATTCAGACTACATTGTATGAAGAACACCAAACCAAATAAGATAGGGATAACAAGACCTATAGGACATATCAGGTCATATGATGCACGTTTATCTATGACTGATTCCTGACGCAACAGGTAGTCTTTTGCTAAGTCCATTTTGAGCCACCAACTTATCTTACAGTATGTGGTCACTTGCCCAATCCGCACCCCTCTAATTCTCCACTAGTGACAGTGGAACCAGGGCAACACAAGACAGAGCTAGATGGAACCTTTCAAATGCAATGGACTGAGTGGTGCCCCACAAACACACTGTTCTTCACTCTAAACACCCCCTCTCTCTCAAGCACACAGACAAACTTTAGCAAGTTTAAGGTCGAAACAGAGTTAAGAGTATTCACAAAAGGTAAGACTAAGTTGTCTAAAGCATCATACATACTTGTCCACATTCCAGACAATTATTGAGGGTAAAAATAAGAGAACTGAAACATTGAACTGCAAAGCCTTGTCTAAGGTCTTAATTTCTTCCCCCCTTCCCATCTAAAATCAATTTAAATTGGTCGAATGGATTAAATTGTAGTTGGCCGACTTCCAGACAGAAAGACCTATGTGGAGATCCCAGTGGGAGAGAGGATCCTTCATGTTGACCGATGCTAGTCAGATCCTGGTGAATATCCTGTACATGTATGGGTAGAATACAGTGTTCCAGGCAGCCCTCTGTAGTATTCACCAACCCCGTAGGAGAGAAATGATCACAAGTAAATCAATAAGTTTGTCTATAGCATGTTGGTATTGTCACATAATTATGTTAATGTTTTAATTCTGGACATTTTAATTCTGGACATTATTCATTCTCTCCCTACGTAAAGTATTATGAACAAACTCACAGAACACAACATTGTAAAAGACAAAGTAACCTCAAGCTATCTATTTTTACACTGCTCTGCTGTACCTTGGCTATACACCCTCCTTGTCCTCCTGCTAAGGTTTGCGCCTTCTTCAGAGCATCTGCCTTATTGGTGGATTCCTCTATGTGAACCAACATGTCCGCCATCAGAGTGTTCCTCCAGCCTCCTCACATTGTGGACCAGGTCCTCCTGCTTCCTACAGACACCACATGGTGGGAGAGGGGTTAGGGAGCAATGATTGATGACAGTCCTCTTGGCAGGGTTGACGACAAGGCCCCACAGTAGCTGGGTGTTGTTGTGCCCTACCACAGGGTTTATGTGTACTCTACCGGACGTCGTCATCGGTAACCATGAAGGCCTTGCAGAGCGGCTGGGCGGTGTTGAGCCATACCCCAGGGTTCTTCTCCACAGCTGCGTTCAGCTGACCAGTGACAGGGTTGGGGCTGGTGTGTAGGGCGCTGGAGATTGCTGAGAGCAAGGTCTTGTCTGAACACACAGGCCCAACACCTGGGGATGGGGACATACACAGGGTCAGATAAAACCCAACAATTTTGTGTGTGTTTATGTGTATATATTCGCTGCTGTGTGTACTCAACATGTAGGCCCCTGGGAAGGTCAGTGTACCTACCCTGTAGGCCCCTGGGAAGGTCCATGGTTTTCACCAGCTTTTCTGCAATTTCAAAAGCACTCAGACCACCTTCCTCTCCCAAAACAGCTGAGGACCAACACTGTGTAAAGAACTAGACATTGGACTCTGCGTGGATCACTTAATGTGAATCATACATTTAAATCGCAGCCACTCAGAGCATCTCAAAATGTTTAGCCACATTACAGGAATGATTTAACAAGCTTTGATTAAGCTTGTTAAATTGAGTGACTCATCCCAATAATACGCTTTTGAGGGCTAGGCCAGAGTAGAGGACTTCATCTCCCTACCATATGGCAGCAATAACATAACAGTATCATTGTATCACAACCAATAAGAGCCGAGCATCACTGGACTCACCTGTCTTGGTTGGTCGACAGCCTTGTGGGGGTCTGTCTTTACTTTGTTGCTAGGGTGATTGGTCACCTTGGTGACAGGCTGTTTAAAGATAGATACTGTCTGTCTGACTGGTAAGGTCGTGTTCAGGTCCGGCTTAACCTTCAAAACAGACAGAGAAACAGGTCAGGGATCATTGTTCAACGGTCAAACAGATTACACATGATCCTGGTCTACAAAACCCTCTCTCACCTTGATCTGATGGTTGTTGTCATAGCGATGCTTGTGCCGGTTCCTTTGACGCTTATTCATGAGCATCCTTCCTGCACGGGGTTCAATGGCGTGCACCTAAATGGTGTTGCCCAAGTAACGAGCTAGCTGGGGCAAGCTCAGGAATCTCTTTCCAGGGTCACTAAATGAGGCAGTAAGACAGGACAGCAACAACATTAGCATTGAATTGAGGCAATAACCTGAGGGCAGCTTATCAGCAACCTGCAGTTACAACTTTAATGAGGGCACTGAGGACAAAACAATATGTTATGAACAGTCAAAATCATGTTTTTCATGAAATTTTATATTTTAAGGAAGCCAGAACAAAGTATGAAAAATGATTGTTGCTTTATTTCTTTAAAAAAACACTTTCTCCCCAACTGGTAGATATATTTGTCCCATCGGTGCAACTCCCGTACAAACTCGGGAGAGGCGAAGGTCGAGGGCAATGCGTCCTCCAAAACACAACCCAACCAAGCCGCACTGCTTCTTGACACACAGCCGCACCAATGTCGGAGGAAACACTATACAACTGGCGACAGTGTCAGCGTGCATGCGCCCGGACCACCACAGGAGTTGCTAGAGCGCCATGGGACAAGGAAATCCCGACCAGCCAATTGAGGCGATAACCTGAGGGCAGCCCTCCCCTAACCTGGACAATTGTGAGCCTCCTCATGGGTCTCCCGGTCCCATGTGCTGTGAACCGCATCACAAGAGACATTCCAAAACTGGAGCTCTCTGTGTGTGATGTGTGTATATATGTATATATACTGCTCAAAAAAATAAAGGGAACACTTAAACAACACAATGTAACTCCAAGTCAATCACACTTCTGTGAAATCAAACTGTCCACTTACTGTCCGCAACACTGATTGACAATACATTTCACATGCTGATGTGCAAATGGAACAGTTGAACAGTACAACAGTTGGAAATGATAGGCATTTAGCAAGACACCCCCAATAAAGGAGTGGTTCTGCAGGTGATAACCACCTGCTTCCTGGCTGAAGTTTTGTTCACTTTTTATTTTTTATTATTTTTTTGAATTTTACCCCTTTTTCTCCCCAATTTCGTGGTATCCAATTGTTGTAGTAGCTACTATCTTGTCTCATCGCTACAACTCCCGTACGGGCTCGGGAGAGACGAAGGTTGAAAGTCATGCGTCCTCCGATACACAACCCAACCAAGCCGCACTGCTTCTTAACACAGCACGCATCCAACCCGGAAGCCAGCCGCACCAATGCGCCGGAGGAAACACAGTGCACCTTGGTTAGCGCACACTGCGCCCAGCCCGCCACAGGAGTCGCTGGTGCGCGATGAGACAAGGACACCCCTACCGACCAAGCCCTCCCTAACCCGGGCGACGCTAGGCCAATTGTGCGTCGCCCCACGGACCTCCCGGTCGCGGCCGGTTACGACAGAGCCTGGGCGCGAACCCAGGGACTCTGATGGCACAGCTGGCGCTGCAGAACAGCGCCCTTAACCACTGCGCCACCCGGGAGGCCGTTTTGGTCACTTTTGAATGCTGGCGGTGCTTTCACTCTAGTGGTAGCATGAGACGGAATGCACATCAATGCGAGCTGTGGCAAGAAGGTTTGCTGTGTCTGTCAGCGTAGTGTCCAGAGCATGGAGGCGCTACCAGGAGACAGGCCAGTACATCAGGAGACGTGGAGGAGGCCGTAGGAGGGCAACAACCCAGCAGCAGGACCGCTACCTCCGCCTTTGTGCATGTAGGAGCAGGAGAAGCACTGCCAGAGCCCTGCAAAATGACCTCCAGCAGGCCACAAATGTGCATGTGTCTGCTCAAACGGTCAGAAACAGACTCCATGATGGGGGTATGAGGGCCCGACGTCCACAGGTGGGGGTTGTGCTTACTTTTGCCAGTGAACACCAAGATTGGCAAATTCGCCACTGGCGCCCTGTGCTCTTCACAGATGAAAGCAGGTTCACACTGTGCAGATGTGACAGACGTGACAGTCTGGAGACGCCGTGGAGAACGTTCTGCTGCCTGCAACATCCTCCAGCATGACCGGTTTGGCGGTGGGTCAGTCATGGTGTGGGGTGGCATTTCTTTGGGGGGCCGCACAGCCCTCCATGTGCTCGCCAGAGGTAGCCTGACTGCCATTAGGTACCGAGATGAGATCCTCAGACCCCTTGTGAGGCCATATGCTGGTGCGGTTGGCCCTGGGTTCCTCCTAATGCAAGACAATGCTAGACCTCATGTGGCTGGAGTGTGTCAGCAGTTCCTGCAGGAGGAAGGCATTGATTCTATGGACTGGTCCGCCCGTTCCCCAGACCTGAATCCAATTGAGCACATCTGGGACATCATGTCTCGCTCCATCCACCAACGCCACGTTGCACCACAGACTGTCCAGGAGTTGACGAATGCTTTAGTCCAAGTCTGGGAGGAGATCCCTCAGGAGACCATCCGCCACCTCATCAGGAGCATGCCCAGGCGTTGTAGGGAGGTCATACAGGCCACAAACACTACTGAGCCTCATTTTGTTTTAAGGACATTACATCAAAGTTGGATCAGCCTGTAGTGTGGTTTTCCACTTTAATTTTGAGCGTGACTCCAAATCCAGGCCTCCATGGGTTGATACATTTGATTTCCATTGATCATTTTTGTGTGATTTTGTTGTCAGCACATTCAACTATGTAAAGAAAAAAGTATTTAATAAGAATATTTCATTCATTCAGATCTAGGATGTGTTATTTTAGTGTTCCCTTTATTTTTTTGAGCAGTGTGTGTGTGTGTGTATATATACAGTGCCTTGCGAAAGTATTCGCCCCCTTGAACTTTGCGACCTTTTGCCCCTTACTTTCAGTGCAGCAAACTCTCTCCAGAAGTTCAGTGAGGATCTCTGAATGATCCAATGTTGACCTAAATGACTAATGATGATAAATACAATCCACCTGTGTATAATCAAGTCTCCATATAAATGCACAAGCACTGTGATAGTCTCAGTGGTCCGTTAAAAGCGCAGAGAGCATCATGAAGAACAAGGAACACACCAGGCAGGTCCGAGATACTGTTGTGAAGAAGTTTAAAGCCGGATTTGGATACAAAAAGATTTCCCAAGCTTTAAACATCCCAAGGAGCACTGTGCAAGCGATAATATTGAAATGGAAGGAGTATCAGACCACTGCAAATCTACCAAGACCTGGCCGTCCCTCTAAACTTTCAGCTCATACAAGGAGAAGACTGATCAGAGATGCAGCCAAGAGGCCCATGATCACTCTGGATGAACTACAGAGATCTACAGCTGAGGTGGGAGACTCTGTCCATAGGACAACAATCAGTTGTATATTGCACAAATCTGGCCTTTATGGAAGAGTGGCAAGAAGAAAGCCATTTCTTAAAGATATCCATAAAAGTGTCGTTAAAAGTTTGCCACAAGCCACCTGGGAGACACACCAAACATGTGGAAGAAGGTGCTCTGGTCAGATGAAACCAAAATGGAACTTTTTGGCAACAATGCAAAACGTTATGTTTGGCGTAAAAGCAACACAGCTGAACACACCATCCCCACTGTCAAACATAGTGGTGGCAGCATCATGGTTTGGGCCTGCTTTTCTACAGCAGGGACAGGGAAGATGGTTAAAATTGATGGGAAGATGGATGGAGCCAAATACAGGACCATTCTGGAAGAAAACCTGATGGAGTCTGCAAAAGACCTGAGACTGGGACGGAGATTTGTCTTCCAACAAGACAATGATCCAAAACATAAAGCAAAATCTACAATGGAATGGTTCAAAAATAAACATATCCAGGTGCTAGAATGGCCAAGTCAAAGTCCAGACCTGAATCCAATCGAGAATCTGTGGAAAGAACTGAAAACTGCTGTTCACAAATGCTCTCCATCCAACCTCACTGAGCTCGAGCTGTTTTGCAAGGAGGAATGGGAAAAATGTTCAGTCTCTCGATGTGCAAAACTGATAGAGACATACCCCAAGCGACTTACAGCTGTAATCGCAGCAAAAGGTGGCGCTACAAAGTATTAACTTAAGGGGGCTTAATAATTTTGCACGCCCAATTTTTCAGTTTTTGATTTGTTAAAAAAGTTTGAAATATCCAATAAATGTCGTTCCACTTCATGATTGTGTCCCACTTGTT
The DNA here is from genome assembly GCF_013265735.2 of Oncorhynchus mykiss. Lineage (NCBI taxonomy): Eukaryota > Metazoa > Chordata > Actinopteri > Salmoniformes > Salmonidae > Oncorhynchus > Oncorhynchus mykiss. Next base: position 78,211,353 of record NC_048572.1, read on the forward strand.
GTTGATTCTTCACAAAAAAATACAGTTTTATATCTTTATGTTTGAAGCCTGAAATGTGGCAAAAGGTTGCAAAGTTCAAGGGGGCCGAATACTTTCGCAAGGCACTGTATGTTTTTTTTTTTACCTCGTCTCTTGGGGATTCGATCTAGCAACCTTTCGGTTACTGGCCCAATGCTGTAACCACTAGGTTACCTGCTGCTTCTATATTTATTATTAAAAAATATATATATATAAAAAACAATTTTTAAATTGGTCATTCTGCCCCTGAACAAGGCAGTTAAACCACTGTTCCTAGGCCGTCATTGTAAATAAGAATTTGTTCTTAACTGACTTGCCTAGTTAAATAAAAGGTAAAAAAATTCATATCAGATGAAATTTCATTGTTGTTTGAGTTGATTTCTGTATCACCAAATTAGCTTGAGATGGTTTCACTGCAACACCACAAGTTGCTTGACAAAGGCGTGTCAAAGAGCTGTCAGTCAAAGCGAGCTCATGAATATAAATAAGCACATGAACCACACAGCCTGTCTTTTAAAACTTACTTGTAGTTAACCATGAGGGGGGGAAAAAAGTACTTTTCAGAAAGACTGTTCAGAAACTTCAATAATTGTTATTGTAGTTCAGGAAACTATCATTAGTGCATATTGAAACATGATACGAGTTGCATAGTTTTATTTGATTTTTTTAAAGAGCCTTGTATTGTGAGAAAAAAGGGCTTCGTGAAAGAACACTCACACTTGACTTTTTCCCTCCCTTACAAGCTCTTACTTCGCTGATAGCTACTGTATTGAGGAGAAATGTACTTACTATGACTGATGTGGTTGTCCCACCTAGCCATCTTATAATGTACGTCACTAAATGACTACAATCAAGTAAATGTTAATTATCAGAGAGCCTCAGCCGGCAAAAAAAAAACATCAGTAAACCATGAAAAGTTAGCTAGCGTAGTGTACTAGCTAACCAACAGCACGGTATAACCCTCACAATACTGTATTAGCTAAAAGTCCACATTATGAGAATCAATTAACATTGATGTAAACATTGATCGTTTTCAGGAGCATCAAATGCGCTAAGTATCATGGGTAAATGTGACTAACTAATCGAGAAATAGAGTAGTTATGACACATGGTGATTTGTTTGTCAGTCTCGAATGTTAAACTCACCCAAAAGACTCGTGACCGACACCTACTTGCTAATTAACGTTAGCTGAAACAATTACATGTGTGATCACCTGATACGGGAGGGCTGATAGTTTGTTATTAACAAACGATGGCTAGTAAGCGAAAGTTAGCAAATCAATGCCTTTTTTTTATGCAATCTGGAGACGGTGGTCTTAACTTTTGTTTTACAGTTTTAGCTAGTAAGAGGACGATTTCTTACTTTAGGGGCCAGCTAGCTACCAGGCTACTCCATCGAGTAACAAGAATGCCTGCCATACATACATACATACAAACGCTTTCCCTAATGAGATGTAAGCTTTTCCTGCAGACTTCGATAACGTTTTACCGTCTTTATGGTTACTACTTGTCCTTCTCAATACTATGTTGAGCAATTCGTTAAAACCCACATTTTTCTCGCCATGTTTGTTGCAGGTTATGATTGATGGATATTTGTCGATTAAGGTATCTGCATAGGATAGAAAAATGAGTCTAGAAATTAACGTTGTGGATCTTCTTTCTGCTCTCCAACATGGTGTAAATTGCAGACCGCAATTCGGGGCGTTTTTAAAATCAGGACACGCCCATTGGTGCATGTTATTTATCAGTCATTGATTATCAAGAAACTCATTGATTTCAGAAAATGCCCATTAGTGACTGCCATTGTTCGGTCCATTGGTCAGTTCCTGCACCGTCCCGCGCATAGCTCAATCATAGTTAATTTTTGCGCAATAGTGCCAGGCTGTTTATATCAGGGAGATTTCCGGAATTCCGATGTCTCCTTTTAAAATAATGCTTTAGATTTAGAAATTTGACAGTCTGTGGATGGCACATGGTGTAACAATGTTTATCAGAATGAGCATTTAGGATTTTGTACCACGATGAAACAGCACTAGTACACTTGACATTTACTCTTGTCAAACACCTCAAAATCTTATTGCACGTTAGGAGATACCGACAGGCTTCCACTTCCAGCCATTTCGCTAACGCTAGTTAGCATTGCCTTGCGAAAATACCTCTAATTTCCAGTGGTGTAAAAATACTTCGAAGTGCAACGAAGTGTATTTTTTTTGGGGGGGTATCTGTACTTTACTATTTTTATTTTGAAAACTTTTACTTCTCTACATTCCTAAATAAAAGTATGTACGTTTTACTCCATACACTTTCTTTGACACCCAAAAGTATTCCTTACATTTTGAATGCTTAGCTGGACAGTAAATTGGTCTAATTCACACACTTATCAAGAGAACATCCCCGGTCATTCCTACTGCCTCTGATCTGGTGGTCTCACTAAACACATGCTTCGTTTGTAAATTATTGTCTGAGTGTTGGTGTGCCTCTGGCTCTCGGTTAAAAAAAATGGTGCCCTATAGTTTGCTTAATATAAGGAATTTTAAATGATTTATACTTCTACCCTTGATACTTAAGTATATTCAAAACCAAACACTTTTGGACTTTTACTCATGCAGTATTGCACAGGGCAACTTTTAAGTCATTTTCTATTAAGGCATCTTTACTTTTACTCAAGTATGAAAATTGGGTACTTTTCCCACCACTGCTAATTTCATTCATACTGGACACAGACATAACAGCGGTATTCGTGAGTTCATCCGACTCTGGGGAAGGAGATAAAGTGCCTCATTGACAAAATCCCGAAGTATCTCTTTAGCAGTAATAATGTTTATTGAATGACCGTTCAAAGTTGAAAACATTACCAGTCTAACACTGACAAAACTACAATTAGACTGTATGTGTGTGAATTTCTGGAAAAGTGAGAGATTATAACAGTGGTGTCTTCAGCTATCCTCAGCTAGAAACCTCACCATCTTAAAACATGATCTCTACAAGTGATGTAGTGGTAAACTCTGATCGCTGTCTCTTAATTTTTCATCAAAAGGTGTGTAAACTGCATTTACCCTCCACTACACCACTGATCACTACAGTATAAACACAACATATAAAGTGTTGGTCATATGTTTCATGAGCTGAAAAAAAAAGATACCAGAAATGTTCCATACTCAAAAAAACATCCTCTAAAATGTGTTAACATCCCTGTTAGTGAGCATTTCTCCTTTGCCAAGATTATCCATCCACCTGTCAGGTGTGGCATATCAGAAGCTGATTAAACAGCGTGATCATTACACAATTGCACCTTGTGCTGGGGACAATAAAAGGCCATTCTAAAATATGCAGTTCTGTCACACAATGCCACAAATGTCTCAAGTTTTGATGGAGTGTGAAATTGGAATGCGGACTGCAGGAATGAACACCAGAGTTGTTACCAGAGCATTGTGCATTCATTTCTCTACGTCGTTTTAGAGAATTTGTCATTAAGTCCAACCAGCCTCATAACCGCAGACCACGTGTATGGCATTGTGTGGGTGAGCGTTTTGCTGATGTCAATGCTGTGAACAAAGTGCCCCATGGTGGCAGTGGGGTTATGGTATTGGCAGGCATAAGCTATGGACAACTAACACAATTGCATTTTATCGATGGCAATTTGAATGCACAGAAATACCGTGACGAGATCCTGAGGATTAATGTGAGGCCCATTTTTTTAAAAAAGATATCTGACTAAGATGCTTATCTCTATTACCAAGTCATGTGAAAGCCGTAGATTAGGGCACACACACCACACGGAAACTTGACTAGTTCAAAAGTTTGGGGTCACTTAGAAATGTCCTTGTTTTTGAAAGAAACGCACATTTTCTGTCCAATTAAAATAACATCAAATTGATCAGAAATACAGTGTAGACATTGCTAATATTGTAAATGACTATTGTAGCTGGAAACGGCAGATTTATGGAATATCTACAGAGGCCCACTATCAGCAACCATCACTCCTGTGTTCCAATGGTACGTTGTGTTCGCTAATCCAAGTTTATAATTTTAAAAAGCTAATTGATCATTAGAAAACCCTTTTGCAATTATGTTAGCACAGCTGAAAACTGTTGTTCTGATTAAAGAAGCAATAAAACTGGCCTTCTTTAGACTAGTTGAGTATCTGGAGCATCAAATCAAATTTTATTTGTCAAATACAGAGAGTTAGCAGATGTTAACGCAAATGTAGCAAAATGCTTGTGCTTCTAGTTCCAACAATGCAGTAATATCTAACAGGTAATCTAACAATCCCCAACAACTTCCTAATACACACAAATCTAAAGGGGTGAAAGAGAACATGTACGTTGTTAAAATCCCCAGCTACAATAAATGCAGCCTCAGGATATATGGTTCCCAGTTTGCATATAGTCCAGTGAAGTTCCTTGTTTGCCGTCTTAGTGTGTGCTTGAGGGGGAATGTACACAGCTGTGACTATAACTGACAAGAATTCTCTTGGTAGATAAAATGGCCGGCATTTGATTGTCAGGAATTCTAGGTTGGGTGAGAAGAAGGACTTGAGTTCCTGTATGTTGTCATGATTACACCATGAGTCGTTAATCATAAAAGCATACACCTCCGCCCTTCTTCTTCCCAGAAAAGGTGTTCATCTCAGTTGGTGCGATTCATGGAGAAGCCCAGTGGCTGAATCAATTATGACAACATATCCCGAGAGAGCCATGTTTCTGTGATACAGAGAATGTTACAATCTCTGTCTCTCCGGAAGGCAACCCTTGCTCGAATTTCGTCTACTAATTCCGTCTATTGTCAAGAGACTGGACATTGGCTTGTTGTATACTCAGGAGCGGTGGGCGACGTGCACGTCTACGGAGCCTGACCAGGTGGCCGCTTCGTCTGCATCTTCTGCGGCGCCGTTGTTTTGGGTCGACTACTGGAATTAGATCCAATGTTCTGGGTGGTGGTCCGAACAAGAGGACCCGCTTCGGGAAATTCGTATTCCTGGTCATAATGTTTTTAAGTTGACGTTGCTCTTATATCCAATAGTTCTTCCCGGCTGTATGTAATAAGACTTAAGATTTCCTGGGGTAACAACGTAAAAAAATAACACATAAAACAACAATACAGCATTGTTTCCTAAGAATTCGAAGCAGTTGTGGGTTCGATTAGGCTCAAAATGTCCAGAAACAAAGACTTTCTTCTGAAACTCAGTCAGTCTATTCTTGTTCTGAGAAATGTAGGCTATTCCATGCGAGATATTGCCAAGAAACTGAAGATCTCGTACAAGCTGTGTACTTCTCCCTTCACAGAACAGCGCAAACTGACTCTAACCAGAATAGAAAGAGAAGTGTGAGGCCCCGGTGCACAACTGAGCAAGAGGACAAGTACATTAGTGTGTCTAGTTTGAGAAACAGACACCTCAAGTCTTTAACTGGCAGTTTCATTAAATAGTACCTGCAAAACACCAGTCTCAACATCAACAGTGAAGAGGCGACTCCGGGATGCTGGCCTTCTAGGCAGAATTCCTCTGTCAAATGTCTGTGTTCTTTTGCCCATCTTAATCGTTTTGCTTTATTGGCCAGTCTGGTGGTTGCTGATAATGGGCCTCTGTACGCCTATGTAGATATTGCATTTTTTTCCTTAAAAAAAAAGACGTTTCCAGCTACAATAGTCCTTTACAACATTAACAATGTCTACATTGTATTTCTGATCAATTTGATGTTATTTTAAAAATTGACAAAAAATGTGTTTCTCTCAAACAAGGACATTTCGAAGTGAAGTAGCAGTCAAGTTTGGGCACACCTACTCATTCAAGGGTTTTTCTTTATTTTGATTATTTTCTACATTGTAGAATAATAGTGAAGACAAACTATGAAATAACACATATGGAATCATGTAGTAACCAAAAAAGTTTAAAAGTGTTACACAAATATATTTGAGATTCTTCAAAGTAGCCACCCTTGGCCTTGATGACAGCTTTGCACACGCTTGGCATTCTCTCAGCCGGCTTCATGAGTTAGTCACCTGAAATGCATTTCAAGTTAATTTGTGGAATTTATTTCCTTCTTAATGCATTTGAGCCAATCAGTTGTGTTGTGACAAGGTAGGGTTATCTGTACAGATAACCCTATTTGGTAAAATACCAAGTCCATATTATGACAAGAACAGCTCAAATAAGCAAAGAGAAATGACAGTCCATCATTACTTTAAGACATGTCAGTCAATCTGTAAAATTTCAAGAACTGAAAGTTTCTTCAAGTGCAGTCGCAAAAACCATCAAGCGCTATGATGAAACTGGCACTCATGAGGACCGCCACAGGAAAGGAAGACCCAGAGTTACCTCTGCTGCAGAGGATAAGTTTATTAGAGTTAACTGCACTTCAGAAATTGCAGACAAAATAAATGTTTCAGAGTTCAAGTAACAGACATCACAACATCAACTGTTCAGCAGACTGCGTGAATCAGGCCTTCATGGTTGAATTGCTACAGAGAAACCACTACTAAAGGACACCAACAATAATAAAAAGAGACTTGCTTGGGCCAAGAAACACGAGCAGTGGACATTAGACAGGTGGAAATCTGTCCTTTGCGCTGATGAGTCCAAATTCGATTTTTGGTTCCAACTGCTGTGTTTTTGTGAAATGCAGAGTAGGTGAATGGATTATCTCTGCATATGTGGTTCCCACCGTGAAGCATGGAGGAGATGTGATGGTGTTTTGCTTGTGATACAGTCAGTGATTTAATTAGAATTCAAGGCACACTTAACCAACATGGCTACCACAGCATTCGTCAGTGATACGCCATCCCATCTGGTTTGCTCTTAGTGGGACTATCATATGTTTTTCAACAGGACAATGACCCAAAACACACCTTCAGGCTGTGTAAGGGCTATTTGTCCAAGAATGAGTGTGATGGAGTGCTGCATCGGATGACCTGGCCTCAACCCAATTGAGATTTGGGATGAGTTGGACCGCAGAGTGAAGGAAAAGCAGCCAACAAGTGCTCAGCATATGTGGGAACTCCTTCAAGACTGTTGGAAAAGCATTCATCATGAAGCTGGTTGAGAGAATGCAAGAGTTTGCAAAGCTGTCATCAAGGCAAAGGGTGCCTACTTTGAAGAATCTAAAATATATTTTGATTTGTTTAACACTTTTTTAGTTACTACATGATTCCATTTGTGTTATTTCATAGTTTTGATGTCTTCACTATTATTCTACAATGTAGAAAGAAAAAACCTTGAATGACTCGGTGTCCCCAAACTTTTGACTGGTACTGTATTTCCAAAAACTAGTCATATGCACTAGTTATGAATAGATGATACTGAGATTCAAGGTGACGCAGGAAAACGCACTCACCTACCTGGCATGGAACATTATTATCTCTCATGCAGACTTCTCCAGTGTCATCAGAAGCAAACAAATTCAATAATAATACATGTTATTTGAAGTCTCAGCCAAATATATTGCTTCAGTCCAATCACATCCAACTGTATTATAATCTCTGTCTTTTAGTTGACAGACACTTCAGTTTCATAGTACTTGGATCAGTATCCTCTCTTCACGGAAAGAGGGAGGGAGTCAGAGTAGAAGAGAAGGAGAGGAAGAGACTATTGTCGTTCCCTTTTCTTATGACGACGTTATGACTTGCAGCCTGGTGTCTCTTATGTTTGTCTAGTCCAAGTGTAACGAGTGCTACTGTAGGGGATTCGATCTAGCAACCTTTCGGTTACTGGCCTAGGATACCTGCCGCCCCAAGGTCTTGATGAGAGGTTGATTTGTTAAATCAGGTGCGTTAGTGCTGGACTGGAACAAACGTCTGCCCAATGCAACTCACCTCCCATTCAGAGACAGATCCCTCCGTATGAGGAGAAAACATACCAACTTACATAAAACGACATATTATTTGCTGTATTGTGAATAAATACCAGTGACATCACAGGGTCAAAGGTAATGAACTGGTTTGGAATGCTGCTACAAACTGATTTACAGGGTGACAATCTCCTATTGTGTGTTTAGAGAACTAATGAGAAAAGGAGTAGACTTTCACCCAAGGGTTGGTGTCTCACAGGAACAGAGGGGATGTGTAGCTGATAGTCCAGGGGTGTGTGTGTTGAGCTGATAGTTTTTAGTTTGACCCAGGGGTGGTCCCGTGAACCTCCATGGGCATCTCGTTTGGCGAAGATGTGGTTGCAGAGCTCATCCAATGGCTCAAACTGGGCCACATCCTTGATCACCTTCCTGGTCTCTTCATCTATCTCCTGTAAGGAGGGAGGAAGGAAAGTACTTGGGCCACCTGTGTGTGTACCTTGATCTCCTCCACAGAAGCCATGTTGGACAGCATGCATTCTTTCAACATAGTGATGGGGTCACTCATACAGCACACTTCCTGGATCTCCTCACAGGTACAATAGCTACAGGAAGTTACATCACACACAGGAAGAGGTGTTAAACCTGATTTGCAGGGTTCAGCTCTAGCCCCTGATCAATATATGAGAGAGAGAGTGAGACCTGGAAAGGAAGCAGTGCTGGAGTATTGAGATGCATCCTAAACCAACACTGCACTGAGGAGTGTCTAGACAGGCTAAAACAGGGAGTGAGGGAGAGTGGCAACAAGGAGTTGGGTAAGGCTAAAACAGAACAGAGTAAGGGAGGAGAGAGAGAGAAGTGAGGGAGAGGGGGGGTGGAGAGGGACCGGGAATCAGGTGATGGTCACAGGGTCAGGTGTCAGAGAACACCTCTCACCTGACCCTAGGGGTCGCTCATGCTCTGTCCATGGTAATGTTAGGTCTCCAGCTCCATGACAATAGTACCCTGCCAGAGAGGTTTCCAAACCAAGAGACTCATCAAGACAGCCAACACTGCTATATCACTGCTGAATCGCCAGATCAGGGATTTCTACTGGAGCAGCAGTTTCTCAGCATCTTCCTACATCTATGCTCTTTGGCCCTGCAGCACACCAGGAGTGATTAAGCAGGGAACAGTTGAAGCTCTGTACTGGAGTCTCTTCCATAGAGTATGTCTACGCTGGTCACATAGCCTCCCCGTCATGGAAGAGACACTGGTGTGATACTAGAAGCTGATCATCACTGCCATGGAAGAGACTGGTGTGATACTAGAAGCTGATCATCACTCTGTCAGGGAAGAGACTGGTGTGATACTAGAAGCTGATCATCACTGCCATGGAAGAGACTGGTGTGATACTAGAAGCTGATCATCACTCTGTCAGGGAAGAGACTGGTGTGATACTAGAAGCTGATCATCACTGCCATGGAAGAGACTGGTGTGATACTAGAAGCTGATCATCACTCTGTCAGGGAAGAGACTGGTGTGATACTAGAAGCTGATCATCACTGCCATGGAAGAGACTGGTGTGATACTAGAAGCTATTCATCACTGTCATGGAAGAGACTGGTGTGATACTAGAAGCTATTCATCACTCTGTCATGGAAGAGACTGGTGTGATACTAGAAGCTATTCATCACTCTGTCATGGAAGAGACTGGTGTGATACAGGCTATACAGTGTTAGTGTAACAGATGTGAAACGGCTAGCTTAGTTAGCGTGGGCGCTAAATAGCGTTTCAATCAGTGACGTCACTTGCTCTGAGACCTTGAAGTAGTAGTTCCCCTTGCTCTGCAAGGGCCGCGGCTTTTGTGGAGGGTGACTGTTGATGTGTGCAGAAGGTCCCTAGTTCGCGCCCGGGTATGGGCGAGGGGACGGTTTAAAATTATACTGTTACATTGATGCTGTTGACCCGGATTACTGGTTGCTGCGGAAAAAGGAGGAAGGTCAAAAGGGGGGTGAGTGTAACAGATGTGAAACGGCTAGCTTAAATAGCGGGCGCTAAATAGCGTTTCAATCAGTGACGTCACTTGCTCTGAGACCTTGAAGTAGTAGTTCCCCTTGCTCTGCAAGGGCCGCGGCTTTTGTGGCGCGATGGGTTTTGCTCTGCAAGGGTCTTGCTCTGCAAGGGCCGCGGCTTTTGTGGCGCGATGGGTAACGATGCTTCGAGGGTGACTGTTGATGTGTGCAGAAGGTCCCTAGTTCGCGCCCGGGTATGGGCGAGGGGACGGTCTAAATTTGTACTGTTACATTTGTTTACAAAGAATAGAGTAAACAAGCGTATAGGTGGGGTCCTGATGGGGGGTAAGACAGTTGACAAGCTAATTAAGTATTTCTAAGATACATTCTTCAAAGGGGCAATTAGCAGTTGATACATCCATTTAACTTAATGATATGTACCTATTGAGTCTTGAAGAATGTAACTTATGACTCATGAGCTTAGTTCAACTGTCCTTCCCCATTAGAACACAAAATAGAAGCTTGTTTTACTCCAATGTTTGCAAACAAAGTACATGCAAAAAATCACTGTGGTTAAAACGATATAAAGTTGATGTCATGGATGGTCAGATTTGGCTTCCATAGCTCTGTCTATGATTTTGAGAGTGGGTATATTTCTCCAGCCCCATCCCCCGGCTTTTTACGTAAACAGGGGTGGGAACATCGTTTTGTTATTGCTTCTGCTGCTGATTGCAGCTTTAGGAATCAATGTATACATACAATCATTTTCCAGTTTGGCCCTTTAAATAAACACAGTAACAGCTACACATCATCATATTATATAAAGTGATCACATACTTCACCACTGTTTTATTGTGACTCTGTAAATGAGTCAACAATAGTTGGATAGTCTGCAGACTATTTCTTAACACAAAAGTTGCAGCTTCAGGATCTGTGCCGACTTCACTGTAAAATAACATGCTGCTGAGTGAGGTATGTAAACAGGATCACTATACTATATATCAAATCACTGTCAGAATTATGCATACAACGAATGCCTTATTATTCCATAAATTTTACTTGTAGCGAATACAAAAATGACGGCACAACACGCTGATAAGTGTACAACATCCAATTAGCTACAGTTGAAACCTGTTTAAAAGTTCTAGCATACATCAGCCGACTGACTGGAGGTGGCAAGCAACTACTATAGCCTCGTGGCGTCTGTTATGCTAGCTTCAAAGCTTGTGTCTTGTAGCTATCCGATCATGTCGCCTTACAATACATAACTGGATAGGTAAACAGTATAATTGAACACGTTGAGAAGTAACAAAGATATAATAGTAGAGGTTGCTATGTGGAAGAACTTACCGACATTGTCTAAATCTAGCCCGCAGCTTTCTTTGTCAAGTTCAAGAAACAGCCAATGGTGAACATCAATTATACTTATTCGATGAGGTTTAACTGCGGTTGGCATCCAATAAATGTTGCATTACCACCACTTATTAGACTGGAGTACAACTCCCTTATGAATACAATACCTTCTAACACTACACTACAAAAACAACACCACCATACTCCACTATTTAAATATATTTAGTCGTACTTTATGCCAACAGTCTGAAATGATGGGACACCACCACTTAACACACCCTGCAACTCTTCTGATGTTAAGTCTCGCCCACCCAAATACCTCTCTGCAGCTGCCACCACAACCCCTATTTTCTGCCACTTACGTTCCATCCCTGCAGTACAGTTGATAACCATTGCTATAAATGCTAAAAATATTCCCCTTCAGTTGGTCAACTTTTACTGCTACCCGATTAATCACACTTTCAATTGCGCTCTTTTCGTGAGAGCAAAACTATTCACAATCCTTGCCCCCATTCGTTTAAAACGCGGAGCGCCTTCTCCATCAGACAAACATAAACAAACAACTATCACATGACTACTTCTGGTTACCCTCACCAATTCCACAGCAACCAACTCCGTTTTCACCCACCCTGAAACCACAAATGATCAGCCAAAGGGCAAGGGTCCACTTTTTCCAAAAACGTCACTCCTACTGTCACAGACTCACTCATCTGTCCTCTTTCTCCGTGAGCATCAATGGGTATAACTTGATATCAAGAAACGCCCATACCAGAAAACGCCCAGAATTGCGGTCTGCAATTACACCCTTCTCGTCCTTCCCGCTTTTTAGCTAGCCTATGGCAGAGAGGAAGAGAGGCTCAACTCGGTTTAAAATCTGCCTTCATCCAGCAGGTGGTGTATTTTCGTTGTTTCGCACACTAAGCAATACGTTTTTGTATGGAGGTCAATGAGTGTCGAATTTGGACAACAGAAAATAATGCCTTATTTGTTACGTGAGGTTTTATCGAATAAAAGTGTCGTAATGCTTAAGTTGTTACGAGTGTACTGATATAAGTAGGACACGTGACATCCCGGGAACTTTGAGAAAAAAAACACTTTCTATCGGTGTCTCGAGATGGCTATGCATATTCATGGCATGAGGCAGTAGTGAAAAAATTAACCAAGTGTCATACACTCAAACATAATTTACAAACAAAGCATTTGTGTTTAGTGAGTCCGCCAGATCAGAGGCAGTAGGGATGACCGTTGTTGTCTTGATACATTTGTGAATTAAATGGCAGCATTCGCGCGAAACACCGCAATTTAACCATGGCAAAGCGACTGGAATTATGGCAGAAGATAAACAGTGTAGTTATTCACTCCGCAAGATATCAAACAAACGGCAGTATAGAGATAAAGTGGAGTTGCAATTCAATGGCACAGACACGAGACGTATAGGCAGGGACTACAGAAGGAAAACCACGTGTTCCGAGACCGAAGTCTTGCTTCAGGACGGGCTAAACACATTCTTCTTACACTTTCACTACTGCCTCATGCCATTTTTTCACTACTGCCTCATGCCATGAATATGCATAGCCATATGCAGTGCCACCGACGCGGCCCGCTACCAACAACTGTGGGCTCTCCTTCTCCGTGGCCGAAGTGAGTAAAACATTGAAACATGTTAACCCTAGCAAGGCTGCTGGCCCACACGGTATCCCTAGCCACGCTAGGGAGAGCATATTCAATCGCTCCCTATCCCAGTCTGCTGTCCCCACATGCTTCAAGATGGTCACCATAGTTCCTGTACCCATGAAGGCAAAGGTAACTTAACAACTAGTGTAACAGTATAACTTTAGACCGTCCCCTCGCCCATACCCGGGCGCGAATCAGGGACCCTCTGCACACATCAACAACAGTCACCCACGAAGCATCATTACCCATCGCTCCACAAAAGCCGCAAGGGGAACCACTACGTCACCGAGCGCACCACCGCTAACTAGCTAGCTATTTTACATCCGTTACACTAGCATTCACTTCAGTCATCATGAAGTGCTACGCGAGACTAGTCAAGGAACATATCCCCTCTACCTTACCTGCCACCCTAGACCCACTTCAATTTGCTTACTGCCCTATCCCATCTGGACAAGAGGAATACCTATGTAAGAATGCTGTTTATTGACTGTAGCTCAGCATTCAACACCATAGTACCCTCCAAGCTCATTAAGCTCAAGGCCCTGGGTCTGAACCCCACCCTGTGCAACTGGGTCCTGGACTTCCTGACGGGCCACCCCCAGGTGGTGAAGGTAAGAAACATCACCTCCACTACGCTGATCCTCAACACTGGGGCCCCACAAGGGTGCGTTCTCAGCCCCCTCCAGTACTCCCTGTTCACCCATAACTGTGTGGCCATGCACACCTCCAACTCAATCATCAAGTTTCCAGACGACACAACAGTAGTTGACTTGATTACCAACAATGACGAGACGGCCTACAGGGAGGTGTTGAGGGCTCTGGGAGTGTGGTGCCTGGAAAACAACCTCTCACACAATGTCAACAAAAAAGAGATGATCGTGCGTCACCTGAGTGGGTTGAGTCACTGATGTGATCATCCTGTCTGGGTTGGCGCCCAGATATCACTCTAGTGGTGTGGGGCCTGTGCTTTGGCAAAGTGGGTGGGGTTATATCCTTCCTGTTTGGCCCTGTCCGGGGGTGTCCTCGGATGGGGCCACTATGTCTCCTGACCCCTCCTGTCTCAGCCTCCAGTATTTATGCTGCAGTAGTTTGTGTCGGGGGCTAGGGTCAGTTTGTTATATCTGGAGTACTTCTCCTGTCCTATTCGGTGTCCTGTGTGAATTTAAGTGTGCTCTCTCTAATTCTCTCTTTCTCTCTTTCTTTCTCTCTCTCGGAGGACCTGAGCCCTAGGACCATGCCTCAGGACTACCTGACATGATGACTCCTTGCTGTCCCCAGTCCACCTGGCCGTGCTGCTGCTCCAGTTTCAACTGTTCTGCCTTATTATTATTGGACCATGCTGGTCATTTATGAACATTTGAACATCTTGGCCATGTTCTGTTATAATCTCCACCCGGCACAGCCAGAAGAGGACTGGCCACCCCACATAGCCTGGTTCCTCTCTATGTTTCTTCCTAGGTTTTGCCTTTCTAGGGAGTTTTTCCAAGCCACCGTGCTTCTAAACCTGCATTGCTTGCTGTTTGGGGTTTTAGGCTGGGTTTCTGTACAGCACTTTGAGATATCAGCTGATGTACGAAGGGCTATATAAATACATTTGATTTGATCGTGGACTTCAGGAAACAGCAGAGGGGGCACCTCCCTATCAACATCGATGGGACCGCAGTGGAGAAGGTGGAAAGCCTCAAGTTCCTTGGCATACACATAATTTACAAAGTGAAATGGACCACCTACACAGTGTGGTGAAGAAGGGGCAACAGAGCCTCTTCAACCTCAGGAGGCTAAAGAAATTTGGCTTGTCACCTAAAACCCTCACACATTTTTAGATAAACAATTGAAAGCATCCTGTCGGGCTGTATCACCGCCTGGTACGGCAACTGCACTGCCTGCAACCGCAAGGCTCTCCAGAAGGTGGTGCGGTCTGCCCAACGCATTACCGGGGGCAAACTACCCGCCCTCCAGGACACCTACAGCACCTGATGTCACAGGAAGGCCAAAAATATCAAGGACATCAACCACCTGAGCCACTGCCTGTTAACCCCACTATCATCCAGAAGGTGAGGTCAGTACAGGTGCATCAGAGCTGAGTCTGAAAAACAGCTTATGTAAAGGCCATCAGACTGTTAAACAGCCATCACTAGCACATTAGAGGCTGCTGCCTATAGGCTTAGACTAGGAATCGCTGGCCACTTTAAGGAATGGAACACTAGTCACTGATAATATTTTTACTCATCTGGCATTACTCATATGTATATACTATTCTACAGTTTCTCATTCACTCTATGTTTACATACAGTGGGGTAAAAAAGTATTTAGTCAGCCACTAATTGTGCAAGTTCTCCCACTTAAAAAGATGAGAGGCCTGTAATTTTCACCATAGGTACTATGAGACAAAATGAGGAAAAAAATCCAGAAAATCACATTGTAGGATCTTTAATGAATTTATTTGCAAATTATGGTGGAAAATAAGTATTTGGTCACCTTCAAACAAGCAAGATTTCTGGCTCTCACAGACCTGTAACTTCTTCTTAAAGAAGCTCCTCTGTCCTCTACTCGTTATCTGTATTAATGGCACCTGTTTGAACTTGTTATCAGTATAAAAGACACCTGTCCACAACCTCAAACAGTCACACTCCAAACTCCACTATGGCCAAGACCAAAGAGCTGTCAAAGGACACCAGAAACAAAATTGTAGACCTGCACCAGGCTGGGAAGACTGAATCTGCAATAGGTAAGCAGCTTGGTTTGAAGAAATCAACTGTGGGAGAAATTATTAGGAAATGGAAGACATACAAGACCACTGATAATCTCCCTCGATCTGGGGCTCCATGCAAGATCTCACCTCGTGGGGTCAAAATGATCACAAGAACGGTGAGCAAAAATCCCAGAACCACACGGGGGGACCTAGTGAATGACCTGCAGAGAGCTGGGACCAAAGTAACAAAGCCTACCATCAGTAACACACTACGCCGCCAGGTTTGCTAGAGAGCATTTGGATGATCCAGAAGAAGATTGGGAGAATGTCATATGGTCAGATGAAACCAAAATATAACTTTTTGGTAAAAACTCAACTCGTCGTGTTTGGAGGACAAAGAATGCTGAGTTGCATCCAAAGAACACCATACCTACTGTGACGCATGGGGGTGGAAACATCATGCTTTGGGGCTGTTTTTCTGCAAAGGGACCAGGACAACTGATCCGTGTAAAGGAAAGAATGAATGGGGCCATGTATCGTGAGATTTTGAGTGAAAACCTCCTTCCATCAGCAAGGGCATTGAAGATGAAACGTGGCTGGGTCTTTCAGCATGACAATGATCCCAAACACACCGCCCGGGCAACGAAGGAGTGGCTTCGTAAGAAGCATTTCAAGGTCCTGGAGTGGCCTAGCCAGATCTCAACCCCATAGAAAAGTTGAAAGTCTGTGTTGCCCAGCAACAGCCCCAAAACATCACTGCTCTAGAGGAGATCTGCATGGAGGAATGGGCCAAAATACCAGCAACAGTGTGTGAAAACCTTGTGAAGACTTCCAGAAAGCGTTTGAACTCTGTCATTGCCAACAAAGGGTATATAACAAAGTATTGAGAAACTTTTGTTATTGACCAAATACTTATTTTCCACCATCATTTGCAAATAAATTCATAAAAAATCCTACAATGTGATTTTCTGGATTTTTTTTTCCCTCATTTTGTCTGTCATAGTTGAAGTGATGATGAAATGATGAATGATGAATGATGAAAATTACAGGCCTCTCTCATTTTTTTAAGTGGGAGAACTTGCACAATTGGTGGATGACTAAATACTTTTTTGCCCCACTGTATCTTGCATTACTCATCTCATATGTATATACTGTTTCCTATACTATTCTGCTGTATCTTAGCCGTTCCGCTCTGACATCGCTCGTCCATATTTATAATAGTCTTTATTCATTCCTACTTAGATTTGTGTGTATTGGATGTTGTGTAATTTGTTTGATATTACTTATTAGACATTACTGCACTGTCAGAGCTAGAAGCACAAGCATTTCGCTACACCCGCAATAACATCTGCTAATCACGTGTGTGACCAATACAATTTGATTTGGAATTAGACTAACTTCCCGACCAGCTAAGCATTCAAAATGTAACGAGTACTTTTGGGTGTCGGGGAAAATGTATAGATAAAAAATACATTAGAGGCCTCCTGAGTGGTGCAAGACACTGCATCACAGTGCTAGCTGTTGCATTAGAGATTCTGGGCTTGAATCCAGGCTCTGTCGCAGCCGGCCGCAACCGGGAGACCCACGGGGCGGTGCACAATTGGCCCAGCGTCATCCGGGTTAGGGGAGGGTTTGGCTGGCAGGGATGTCCTTGTCTCAGCGTGCACTAGCGACTCCTGTGGCTGGCCGGGTGCAGTGCACACTGACACGGTCACCAGGTGTACGGTGTTTCCTCCGACACATTGGTGCGGCTGGCTTCCGGGTTAAGTGGGCATTGTGTCAAGAAGCAGTGTGGCTTGGTTGGGTTGTGTTTCGGAGGACGCACAGATCTCGACCTTTGCCTCTCCCGAGTCCGTACGGGAGTTGCAGCAATGAGACCAGACTAACTACCAATTGGAAACCATGAAATTGGGGAGAAAAGGGGGTCAATTAAAAAGTACATTATTTTCCTTCAGGGATGTAGTGAAGCAAAAGTTATCAAAAATATAAATAGTCAAGTACAGATACCACAAGCTACTTAATTAGCATTTTCAAGTGTTTATACTGAAGTACTTAACACCATTGGCATGAGGCTAGTAGCACAGCATCTCTCTTTCCATTGAATACAGGTGGGTCAAGTCAACAACCCCCAAATATTCAAAAAAGGATTACAATAATGAGATGTATCCACCAATCCAAAAGAAGCATAGGCGGGAGCTAGACAGTCCTCCATGCAGCTATGTGGACGACTCCCATTGTTAGGGCGGAGAGACATGCATCATGTCAGTACATCCATAATCTTTGCCTATGGTGTTTAGATACTCGTAAAGTCACTCCGCCAAGCTACACCACTTACTGTGGACAGCAATTAATCCACTAGTTCCAACTGCAGTTCAGTCGACGAGATTTAATGAAGTCTTGTGATCAGTTGAGTTTTTTTAAATGTTGTAATCTACCTTTGTTTAGCTGTGTGTTTATACATCATTTTTTAGATTTTTCACAATAAACAAATCAGACCAAACTAGATTTACAAAAACATGAACGTTTTCCAGAAAACAATCAGGCACCCCGTTAGAAAACCAAAAAGGTTACATTACTCGTTTTATTATGTTTTTCCCCATTATCATCACAAGATTGTAGATAGATTTCAAATGGCTAGGGAAAAACACCAGACACAATTTTGTACACTTAATTTGATTAAAACAACCATGATCATTAAGAAGTTGGACAAAGGAGGTCCAAGAAAACAAGCCGAGTACCAAAAAGGTTGTGCATTGAACCAAACTACATTGTTGTCATGCCAACAGTTTAGAAGCAGAAACAGACTACCAGTAGTAGCCAGGCTACACTGAAACGATAATGGTTAATACAATGAACCGAGAGCAAAGGGAAAAACAGAGACTATGATTTTAGCTTCATAGCCCTCGCTCTGGAAAAATCAAACAACGTTAAAACCAGTGCGAAACAATTAAGTTAACTGACCCTGAAAAGTAGAATTTCACTCTAAGCTTTAAAATGACAACAGAATTCAATCAAACAAAAAGGGAATAAACATTATGTTAATGACTCAATACATGCATTTCTATTTCCTCCATGTCATTCCATTGGCTGAGCAATTACCAAAAAAGACTAAATGCACAACACTGTTACTTCAAAATCAGGATGAAAAGTCCATTTAAAATGATTGAAAAAGGTGAAAGCGCAATGTTCCTCTTCTCTTTGTCCTGGGGTGGAGTTGAATCATGGTGCCTGATGGTCTGTTCACACTCTCTCCATCGCTCTCGGCCTGTCTGACAGCACAGATTGACCTACAGGCAAAAAGATTGGGTGGATGTCACAGTCTCCACTTAATACTTTCAAGGACTTTCCAAATCAACCCGACACGGAGGATCTGAGATGAAAATTCAACATTTAAATCCAAAGGGCAAGGGAGAGTTATCATCCTATAGGGAGACGACACTATTGTCCTTCTCTCAAGAAGCTGGCTCATGTGCAAACCCCTAGTTGGCTTCAATAACACCACTGCCAGCAATGTTGTGATTGAAGACAACAGCCAGGGCCTAAAGCAGCAATTAGCCCTTGACCATGGACCAGTTCCATTACATCACACATATGAGTCATTGGACGAAGGCGTCTTCTGTAGGGGGGAGTTTTGTTAAGAGCCGCGATGCTCGGTCTGAACATTAACACGCATCATTTGCGGTACGGTTTTGGAATCATAAGGACCTTATCATAGAAATCATAAAAACATTCAATACAAATTGATACACACCTTTAGGGTTCCCACATGGCCATATTTCAACACTTGTTTAAGGAAAAAAAGATGAGTGGACTACCTGTGCTAATTAGCCATCTGCGTCACCAAACACCAATGTGTAAACGTAACAAATGTGTTGTTACTGGAAAAAAATACTGTCAGCTGCAACTGTTTTAAAACCGGTTAGAAGAGGAAGTGTGTATTTAGCATTTGTGATATTTTGATGTGATATGGAGGGATTTATGTTTCTTGAACCGTAATGCAAGAGATTCGATTCACATTTAGATGAAGTATTTTGTCTGTTTTGGCTTCAAGCCAATTATCCCTTTAAACAGAACATGTAAGGTCCCTGACTAAGGAATAACTTTAGGCTCATTTAGTCCAATATTGGGCTAATAAGCAGTTGAAACAATAAGGGAGTTTGATTTAGATCCCTGGGCTATGGCCTGTGACGTGAATGGGACAAACAAAAGTGAGAGGGGTGCCCTTCTCAAATCAAACAGTAATCTGCTGCCCTCAGTCATGTTGTCATCAAGGAAAACATCACTTTTCCATAAAATAGATACAAACTATTTCAACTAAATTTCAAACTAGTATTCATTGGGAAGGCAGATAAAGCCTTATCAAAATCAATCACTTTTGCATGCGAAACAACAGAATCCTACTCATTACTCCACATGTTTAACCTACGTGTCGTAGGCACCCGTCAGGCAAAGCGGGGCACCTGGCTCACACATGGGAGGCAGCCCGGTCCCAAAACCAATGCAATCAACGCTAACCCGGTTCATCCGGGGTATTAATCGAATCCACTCAACAACAAAGCGTACTCCTGGCGCGTTTCAGTAAAAAGCTGAATGGATGGGGCTGTAGAAATGTAACCACTCAAATTTATGGAGTTATAAATGCAAGGCTTGACAATCCAATGATATAAAAATTATAGTTCTACCCATGTTGAGGCTATATATTGTTTACAAACATTGGAGTAAAACAAGCTTATATTTTGGGTTCTGATGGGGTATGACAGTTAACTAAACTCACGAGGCATTTATAAGTTACATTTGGGAATGGCACGTAAAATGTTGCTAAGGACAACAAAGGAGCCTGATTGGCTGACTGTCCTTTGTTGTTCAAAGTAAAGATCTACGAGCGATTCCAAAATGACTGCTGTGGCTTCTGCTACCTAGCATGACAAAAAGGCTGTTTAAAAACTAGCAATACTTCAAATCTTCTCTATTTGTCAGTAGGGATAATTAGGAGTACAGCGACATCTTCCATCCCTAAATTGAGGTTCATTTTCAAGCCATATCCCGCGGGGTGGGTATGATTTGTGGAACGTTCCAAAAGGAATCTGTTCCAAAAACTTCGTAAAGTACAAGGTTGCCAACAAATGCTTAAAAAGTTGCATAATCAATTCACCTAGCTAAATAGCTGTCGAATAGGCATCTACTCACCACATAGCTTATTCTTAATGCTTGTCCAGACATTTTTTGGAATAAACATGGCGAGTGAAACAAATAGCCCACACCCTACCTAGTATCTTATTCTGCCGCTATAAAACTTTGTATGCGTCATTTGTTGGCAACCTTGTTATTTACAGATTCCTGTTGGAACGTTCCACAAATTATATCTACCCTATCCCGCGCAGGCAGCCAAGCATTCCGTCCTATAGGGAGATATACTGACTGTGACATACTGGTCGGAACTATTCTAGCTAGGTTTGACAATCTGTCGCAGAGACACCCTGTAAAAACAGGCAGGGGTGGACTGGGACCAGAAATCAGCCCTCGCATTCCTTCGAGACCTCACACTGGACTACCCCCCCCCCCTCTTTGTAGAGAGCATACCCTTACTGTGATGCTATGTGCACATTTACTCACCTTCAGCCACAGAAACGCCTCTAGTCATCGTTCTTGAATTTGCCGCTGACGTACGGTACATAATCCAAGATCAAGCGCCAGTCAGTGAAGTGTACCAATGCCACCCCTCCAACTGAACCCCACACCGCCAACGTTGGAACCCTGCGTTGGGAGTAAAATTGAATAGGTACTTTACAATCGAGCTAGGGGATACCTAGTAAGTTGCACAACTCTATGCATTTAACACAACTCCTGTGAATCAAATAGGTGCGTAGGCTATCTTAATTGACGTCTTCGTCGCCGGGGAAACAGTACTTGCCTTGCTCAGGGCAGAACGTCGGATTGCGGTTACTGTCCCGACGCTCATACTGACGGCTACCTGCCGCCCCCTAGCGCTAGTTTCAGAATTAGGTAACGTTACTTAGCTAACTAGTTCTCCAATTGATCAAAGTCAGGTCGGTGTTTCTGGTTCACGGCATTGGCAACCTTCTACGGGTCAATGTTGCCGTTATTAACTAGCTTTGCTACCAAGCAAGGCACGCAGTAGCCAGTATGCTAGCTAGCTAACGTTTCCGGACATGACCTCAGCTAGCTAAGGGTAAAACAGACAAGTCAGAATAAGACATTGCATTGGAAATGTATTTGATCAAATATCAATAGCAAGATGTCAGTAAACATACGACATTATCTTACCATGTTCTCGCGATGGAAAAGTATTTCTGTCCGATCAATTTACCAAGCATGTTGGAGCTGGATGTTGTTGCTAACCACCAAGGGGAAAACTCTGAGCGCATGCCCATTCGATAAAGGATCCTACGCCACTTCCGTTTATTCCGGCGTTATGATACTGATGTTTGGCCGTCACACTGTTTAGATTCTATATCACTGATAGAGTGAACATTATTAATTGAGTTTAAAATATATATATGTGGATTCCTGACAGTACGTAGAGCTATACAATTTTCTGTAAAAATTGCTACAGTATTTAGCGATTAATTGTTGGTCATCTGTAATAACACCATCAATGTTTTACTTATGGACAGTGTTATTTTTAGAGTGAAATTTCTCAAGTCTAAAGAAATAGGATGAATTATGTTCTCCCTCCTCAATCCATTTTTTCCCGAGATCTAATAAAGGCTCCTTCTGCTTTTAATATATATATATATATATATATATATTATCCAGTTTATTTTGTAACTCAATTAGTTCCATCTTCTCCTCCCCCCCAGGAGAAAGGGAAGTTATCTTAATGATCACCTTTTCCTCCTCAGCTCTTCTGGTCTTAGCAAGATTACTACCATATTTTCTAAGGTATTTGGACACCTCAAATTTAAAGAGCTCCCAGTTCTTGCAATGAGATATTTCTTCACAAGCCCTTTCCCAAAAGTGTGAGAGCAGATCTTTAACCTCAAATTGAACTATATAATTATTTAATAATGAGCTATTTAGCTTCCAGTAGGATGCTCTACCAAGGTTAGTATCAGGGGTAAATATTTTGATATCAATGTAAATGGCCCTATGGTCTGTGAGGGGAGTAGTATAAATATGGATATAATTTGGATATAAGCCAAAAATCTATTCTGGAATGTCTGGAACCTGTTTTGTTACTCCAAGTGAATGATCTGTCAGTAAGATCAAACTTTTCCATAAAAAGTATTAAACCCAAATTCTGATTGGTTGGCCTACCTGGAGGCCATCTATCAGTTGAATTATCTATAGTAATGTTAAAGTCCCCTCCTATCAATAATAACGAATTGGAAAATTTAGATAACCAATGAAGTATATGTTTCTCTATAGATTCAAGCAACTCATCATTCTCATGTTTGGTGTTGTACCCGTAGAAGTTTACAGTAATGAGCGTAATGTCATTGTAACTGATCATTCTCATGTTTGGTGTTGTACCCGTAGAAGTTGACAGTAATGAGCGTAATGTCATTGTAACTCATCATTCTCATGTTTGGTGTTGTACCTGTAGAAGTTTACAGTAATGAGCGTAATGTCATTGTAACTGATCATTCTCATGTTTGGTGTTGTACCTGTAGAAGTTTACAGTAATGAGTGTAATGTCATTGTAACTGATCATTCTCATGTTTGGTATTGTACCCGTAGAAGTTTACAGTAATGATCGTAATGTCATTGTAACTGATCATTCTCATGTTTGGTGTTGTACCTGTAGAAGTTTACAGTAATGAGTGTAATGTCATTGTAACTGATCATTCTCATGTTTGGTGTTGTACCCGTAGGAGTTTACAGTAATGAGTGTAATGTCATTGTAACTCATCATTCTCATGTTTGGTGTTGTGCCCGTAGAAGTTTACAGTAATGAGTGTAATGTCATTGTAACTCATCATTCTCATGTTTGGTGTTGTACCCGTAGAAGTTTACAGTAATGAGTGTAATGTCATTGTAACTGATCATTCTCATGTTTGGTGTTGTGCCCGTAGAAGTTTACAGTAATGAGCGTAATGTCATTGTAACTAATCACAAGACAAATAAAGTGACCAAAGGGGTCACATTCTGAGTGTAGAATATTACCACCAAAGGTATTTTTTATTGTAGTGACACAAGCGGAGCGTTCAGATCCATGGGAAAGCCAAATATCGTTGCCCCACTGTGACCTCCAGAAGTTGGCATCAGCCGATATTGAGTGAGACTCTTGAAAAAAGCAAAAATCTGTTCGAAATTGTTTAGCAAATAAAAATAAGGCCTTGTGCTTCACATTGTTTTGTAACCCCCTAGCATTAAGAGAAACTATAGACAAAGACAAAACAACAAAGATTATATAAAAGTATGAACTGTAGTAGGATGAGTCAAAGACGTAGGAGCAGTGAACGTAAAGGATAAGGAACCGAGATCTGCACCATTTAAGGCAATTTAAAGTGAAAATAGCTTATTCCATAACCTTTGAGCTAGATGTTATCCGGCTTTGAAATTCAACTCAACTGAAAATTATTTTCAAGACCAAACCGAGGGTTCTTGTAGTAAGAGAGACTAAAAACCCTATTTAGTGTAATCAGGAACTATTCTGAGCAATAAAATACGAAATAATAATTTAAATAAAAGGGTACCTACTATTTTAAGTGCATACGAAAACTGATCATAAAGAAATAGAATAAAAAATGTTTTACATATAAGACCTTTTTTTGGAAATAAGTATTAATAACTAAATAGAACAATAACCGTGTAAAGTCAGAGCAGACCTGCATGCCCTTTAAAACAGTATCTTAGTTACTGTATACCCAACCCATCAAAGTTGAAGAGATTATAGAGTCTATCAAACATCTAAAGAACAATAAATCACCAGGTGTTGATGGAATTACATCAGAATTTTACAAATTATTTTCTGAACAAGTAGCTCCCTTCCTATTTGAACTCTTTTTTAGAGAGTATTAAAAACAATGTTCTCCCTCCTACAATGAGTCAGGGGTTAATAACACTGATACCTAAGCCTAAAAAAGAAGTGCTGCTCATCGATAACTGGCGTCCAATTTGTCTTCTTAATAATGGCTATAAGATATTAGCCTTACTACTTGCAAAAATGGATGCAATCATTGATGAAACACAGTCTGGCTTCATGAGGAACAGACATATTTCTAACAATGTCAGACTAGTATTAGACATACTTGACTACTCAGACCTAATAACCGAGGATAGCTTCATATTATTTTTAGATTTTTATAAAGCATTTGACACAGTAGAGCATCAGTTTCTCTTCCACTCCCTTGAGAGACTTGGCTTTGGGTATTTTTTCTGTAAGGCTATTAAGACTCTCTATACAAATGGTAACAGCTCTATCAAATTGAAATATGGCACCTCACCTAGATTTGAGTTAAAGAGAGGAATTAGGCAAGGTTGTCCTATCTCTCCATACCTGTTTTTATTAATGCAAATTCTTTAAATAATAGCTGGTAAAGAAATTATTATAAGCCAGCTGGCTGATGATACTACACTTTTTCTGAAAGACGCTAACCAAATTCCCATATCGATCAATGTGATACAATCCTTTTACAAAGCGTCTGGTCTATATCTTAACATTAAGAAATGTGAACTCATAGCTGTCAAAGATTGTGTGACACCTTCATATTATGGTATTCCAGTAAAAGAAGAACTTACATATTTAGGCATAACCATTACAAAGGATCAGAAGTCTAGAGGCTTACTAAATTTTAACCCTCTTATTAAAAAAACCCAGAAGAAGCTAAATCAATGGCTACAGAGGGACTTATCTTTAAAAGGTAGAGTCCTAATAACCAAGGCTGAAGGTATCTCTAGACTAACATATGGCGCTCTATCTTTATATCGTGACGGTAAAATAAACAAGGAGATAGACCAGATGCTTTTCAACTTTCTGTGGAGAAACCGTATCCGTTACATTAGGAAAACTGTTGAAATGGACTTCTGGACTTTACTACTTTAAATAATACTTTTAAGATCAATTGGATAAAACAAGACCCACTTCCATCTGGAATTGTATTCCTCATCATGTCTTCTCTACTTTTGGTGGCCTTATTAACTTCATGTTGTTTTGCAATTATAATATTGACAAAGTTCCAGTGAAACTTTCTGCTTTTCATCGGCAGGTTTTCTTGTCATGGTCCTTCATTTATAAACACAATTTTTCTCCACACAGATATTATATATGGAATAATCGGGATATATTGTATAAAAATACTTTTGTTTTCAGAATATTGGTTCCGAAATAATATCCTATTGGTGAGCCAACTGGTAAATGCAGAGGGTCTTTTACTCAGTTATAAGGAATTCTTATCCCTTTACAAGGTCCCTGTAACACCTAAAGATTTTGCAATTGTTTTAGATGCCATTCCCTCAGATGTTGCTCTGTTATTCAGCAACGTGTCAAGACCTGACCCTCAGAGCCTACCTTCTACTGACCCTGTTTACTCATCAGTAGGAAAGATTTGTTCCTCTTTTGGTCCATTCTTCAACAGAGCGATACGAACCTTGTTTCAGCAGGATGTTGTATGTCATGCCTTTGTAACGGATGTGAAACGGCTAGCTAGTTAGCGGTGGTGCGCGCTAAATAGCGTTTCAATCGGTGACGTCACTTGCTCTGAGACCTTAAAGTAGTGGTTACACTTGCTCTGCAAGGGCCGCGGCTTTTGTGGAGCGATGGGTAACGATGCTTCGTGGGTGACTGTTGTTGTGTGCAGAGGGTCCCTGGTTCGAGCCCGGGTATGGGCGAGGGGACAGTTTAAAGTTATGTTACACCTTATTGGAATGGACTTAATGATATCTGTTGGAAAAAAGTTTGGATGTTGCCACACACATACCTACTTGTTAACAAAATGAAGGAAGTTTCCTTTAAAATGATTCATAAATATTATCCTGCCAACCACTATATGAAGACTCAAACTCAAATTGCTCCTTTTGTAATGACCACTCATTGTATTCATGTAAGAAAACTGTGGCAAGACATTAGTAGACTTATAATTGAACACATTTATGAAGATTTTACACTATTTCGGAGAGATGTACTGCTTAGATTCTTTACATACGATAGAAATAAGCTGAAACATTTATGTAATTAATTTCATTATTCCTTTGGCCAAATTTCATATACACAACTGTACATTTACAAACTAAAAACACATTCTTACCCTAAAAAAGAAAGTGAACTGTATATTAAGACAATTAAATACTCTAACAAAAAAGCTGTTAGAATTAAGTGTATGTATGACCCTTAAGGTCCTTGTGTAATTGTAATGTGATATTGTACCCCCTAGCTCGATTGTCCATTGTATATAATCTATATATACTTGTGTTCCCTCATGTACTTTCTGTATTGATTTGTTAATAATAAAAATAAATAAAAGATACTTATGTTAGTCAAGACTGATGATTTTTACCATTGTGGCTACTACAGCGCCATCTAGCAGTTGCGTCGGGGATAAATTTACAGTTTAAGAAATTTAGCAAAATAAACTAATTTAGTTAACCTGTCTCCTAACCTGCAAAATCAGTTCCCCTAACCTGCCACGATAATTCTCATTACCTGCTACTTAAACTAAACCCCAGTGCTGACAATCAGTATCACCACACTGAAATCTGTGGACTGGAAATAAATTCAAATCTAGGATTAGTCAAGTATTTAATTATCTTTGGAGTCTCAATAATATAGCTTCAGCATAGTTATAGTTGATGGAAATTTAATAAACAACTCCAGTAGCCTTCTTTCATATCCATCTTTAGACTGCAATGGAGTGCTTATATCCATGTAAATGATCCTTAAAACAATGCCAGATGAGATCCCTAATACTAGGCGAGTTGAAATAGAACAGGTGTATTCATAACGCAGATTGTTGCAAAACATTTAAAATGGAAGCAAACAAAAAACTGAATTTGTCCAATAGAAACTCGTTTTGCTAAGTTTGGTTCTTAAACGGTAATTGGTTTCCGTAATGAATACACCCCAGGCCGTTGCATTGATGCAGATCCACGTTCCCGGCCAGGGAAAGATCCCACTATATTTCCTTCATTAGCCTAATCCTTCCAAATGCATGGAGTGAATGAGAATGCACATCAGGGGGGAAATGTGTGGAATCACACTGTACATGCAGATAATTTTTTCAAATACATTTCATTCAGGTTGTAACACGACAAAATGTGGAATAAGGGCTATTAATACTTTGAATGCACTGTACAGTCGTGGCCAAAAGTTGAGAATGACACAAATATTAATTTTCAAAGTCTGCTGCCTCAGTTATGATGGCATATACTCTAGAATGTTATGAAGAGTGATCAGATGAATTGCAAAGTCCCTCTTTGCCATGCAAATGAACTGAATCCCCAAAAAACATTTCCAATGCATTTCAGCCCTGCCACAAAAGGACCAGCTGACATGTCAGTGATTCTCTCGTTAACACAGGTGTGAGTGTTGACGATGATAAGGCTGGAGATCACTCTGTCATGCTGATCAAGTTCGAATAACAAACTGGAAGCTTCAGAAGGAGGGTGGTGCTTGGAATCATTGTTCTTCCTCTGCCAACCATGGTTACCTGCAAGGAAACACGTGCCGTCATCATTGCTTTGCACAAAAAGGGCTTCACACGCAAGGATATTGGTGCCAGTAAGATTACACCTAAATCAACCATTTATCAGATCATCAAGAACTTCAAGAGCGGTTCAATTGTTGTGAAAGCTTCAGGGAGCCCAAGAAAGTCCAGCAAGCTCCAGGACCGTCTCCTAAAGTTGATTCAGCTGCGGGATCGGGGCACCACCAGTACAGAGCTTGCTCAGGAATGACAGCAGGCAGGTGTGAGTGCATCTGCACGCACAGTGAGGTAAAGACTTTGAGGATGGCCTGGTGTCAAGAAGGGCAGCAAAGAAGCCACTTCTCCCCAAGGAAAACATCAGGGACAGACTGATATTCTACAAAAGGTACAGGGATTGGAATACTGAGAACTGGGGTAAAGTCATTTTCTCTGATGAATCCCCTTTCCGATTGTTTGGGGCATCCGGAAAAAAGCTTGTCCGGAGAAGACAAGGTGAGCGCTACCATCAGTCCTGTGTCATGCCAACAGAAAAGCATCCCGAGACCATTCATGTGTGGGGTTGCTTCTCAGCCAAGGGAGTGGGCTCACTTGCCTTTGCCTTAGAACACAGCCATGAATAAAATAATGGTACCAACACATCCTCCTAGAGCAACTTCTCCCAACCATCCAGGAACAGTTTGGTGATGAACAATGCCTTTTCCAGCATGATGGAGCACCTTGCCATAAGGCAAAAGTGATAACTAAGTGGCTCGGGGAACAAAACATTGATTATTTGGGTCCATGGCCAGGAAAATTCCCAGACCTTAAACTTATTGAGAACTTGTGGTCAATCCTCAAGAGCCGGGTGGACACACAAAAACCCACAAATTCTGACCAACTCCATGCATTGATTATGCAAGAATGGGCTGCCACCAGTGGCCCAGAAGTTAATTGACAGCATGCCAGGGCAGATTACAGAGGTCTTGAAAAAGAAGGGTCAACACTGCAAATATTGACTCTTTGCATCAACTTCATGTAATTGTCAATAAAAGCCTTTGACACTTATGAAATGCTTGTATTCCATAGTAACATCTGACAAAAATATCTAAAGATACTGAGGCAGCAGACTTTGTGAAAATTAATATTTGTGTCATTCTCAAAACGTTTGGCCACAACTGTACATGGAGAATTGTTTCAATACACACAAAATGAGCCAAGAATCTTAGCATGTTTTCAACCCTTTATTACAATGTTTCTGTTTCTCATTTAGGTATACAAGCTCAAAAAGACAGACATTGAAAAAAAGGTATATTTCTGTTAAAAATGGCACATTTATTGCTACATTACTGTTATATACATGACAGTTCTCAATATCTACTTTATATATATCTATATATATATATCTATATATATATATATATATAAATAAAAATAGGAAACTGGAGGCACTTTGAGGACAAATGGATTCTGTCCCCAATGTAAGAGCGACAGTTGGTTTTGTAGCAGTGTGACCGTCTGTTGAAGGGGGCAGAGATTGGCAGACCATGAGACCGCTGGCAAAATACTAGTTGTGCGTTTTGACAAGGGAAGTTAAGGATACTGTACTCAACATTTGCAGTTCAACATTAACAAAAATGAACACAAATAACATCAGCAATGTTCAGTTTTTCAGATAATTAAAAATAATAATCCCAAAACAATGTGTCTTCTGTGAGACAGAAGAACCAATGGCAGCTTAGGGTTGTCATCTGGAGCATGGTTATTATGAACGACAAACAGGCCAAACTGAGAAAATACTGTTGCAATTCAGTATCACTCTGCAGGGAACAATACTGTTTAGTTGATCTCTATAACATCAACTGGCCAGGTCTTGTATAGGTACATACTGAACATGTCAATTTCACATTTTTCATATCAAAACAAAAATGTCTCTCTGCCCTAGTTGAGAATGTTGAAAAAAAACAACAATTAAGGATAGATAAGGTACTCTGAGTGTTGTCTAAATCATAAATGTTTTATAAGGAAGATAACAGGTCTGGAAACACTCATATCCATTCAATTCTAGAAACTGGTAATAGGGCTCAGGAAATCAAAGTGGACTCAGTTGTTCAGGGATGCCCATCACTGAGAAACAGAGGAAAAGGGTCAAAAACATGACTTTATATATGTACTGAAACACTTCCCTCCCATGTCAATCGTCTATATCTGTAAAAGGTTCTCTTGGAAAGCCACGCATGCAGTGACAATCACAGTGAAGTTTCAACAGTGACATTTTCAGGCCTGGTGAGTAACTACTAAGAATGATACCAAAGTCAAAAACCTAGCAAGCTGAAAAGGATTGCCATAAAATGAAACTGGTATGAAAAACGTAATACGTTGATCCTTTTTCAACAATATCAGAGTTTGCACTTAAATGTTTGAGTGACAAAGCTTGCCAATACTTTGACATATCCTTTGATAGTAAGTGTGAAATAGTAACTGGTTTAAATGATTTATACAGACCATCTCCAAATGACCTGTACTTCCAAAATAGTTGGTGGATGTTCTAGCCATATTAGGAGTGTTGGCGTTTACTACTTTCACCCCTTAGCAACTGGCACTTCTTGCTTTTGTCATCATAAAAAAAGAGATTACTACGTTTGGGATGGAAAAAGAGATAGTTTGTTCCTGGCATCTAAAATGAGTTCTTACATTTAAACAAGGTAAACAAAAATAAATGCAATCCAAAAGAAAACTCATACAGCTATATTACAAAGTAAAAAATAACATCACTTCTACAAAAAGGAGGATCCTTACAGACTTTAGAAATTGTTCAAAACGCCCAATGCTTCCTGTAATTTTAAGGAACAAAAAAATATTGTCCATAGTTGGCAGTTGAACGCCTTCAAGGGAAGATCGCTATGATATTTCAGGACCCACGCTACAAAAATCAACCCTCTTGAAGTCCAACCATTATTCCTTCCATACTCGTCGAAATAACTGTAGTCTACTTAAAAAAACAGACATTTCCTTACGTCGTACATAAAATCTTTAAGTACACATGACCTGGCCATGTAGGTTTGCCTTGCCAACTGATGACACTTGCTCCACAAACGTGAAGAGAAAGAAATGAAGGCAGGTGGTTGACTCAGTTTGGGGCAGAGGGTACTGACCATGCATCCACATGGCCTGGCTGAAATGGAGACAGAACAGGAGGGGTAAAGAAGGGTAAGGGAGTGGCAGTGGAGGGGGAGAGGCTTGCTCTGGTTTAGAGAACACACACACTTCCTGCATGTTTCAGTCCAATCTCCCCAAGTCAGAGTGAGGAAGTCTTGAGATGACCATGTGATCCTGTTGAAAAGTAGGTGAACCGGAAGTGGTTCTCAGCTAGTAGCGAGTCATGACCTGTCCTGGGTCTCTGTACATGTTGGTGGGTGGGGACACCTTCCTCACTGAGAGTGCTTCCACTCCACCCATGGCAGTAGCAACAAACAGATGAAGAGGACAAAAATGGAAGGCTTGTAGGATTCCTGGATCAAATAAATACCCACCATACAAATCCTTCAGACAGGCCTGTGTCAGCCCTTACGAGGGCAGAAACTTTTTTAAATCATTGTGCTATATAACAGCACTCTGCCTGACGATTCAATAAGTGTCCCTTCATCACTATGACTGTCCAGTCTTTTACATTCTGGTGGAGGTGGCTGGATACCTCAAACTGTACTGTGTTTCAGCCTTTTGAGAAAAAAAAATGGTGGGGATGATGACGATTCTAACTCTCCCAAGCCTTGGCGTTATGCATGTATATCAGGCACATAGTTACTCACAGGTTAGATTCTGGTGTCACCTTTGCTTGTAATGAAACTATGACCTTCTTTTCAGGTGGGAATGGCAGATGACTACCCAAAGGACACAAAATCCTGTTGCTCACATGAGCAATTGATCCAAAAATACTATTTGATCCAAACAAATTTTGCTCCCAACATGTAAAGCAACTTCTCAAAATGTCTTACAAAAACATGACCATTAGGCAGAAAATCATTGCGTTTAAATTTCCTCTTTCTGTGGCCCAGTCTCTCCTTGGAGTTCAGGGTGTGTTTACTGTAAATATTCTTCAAAACTCTGGTGTATAGGGGTGTTCATGGTCAGGAATGTGGCCACTGGCTTTGTCAGTTGTGTGTGTGTGTGTGTGTGTGTGTGTGTGTATGCGCTTCTCCACTATATGTGCTATATCGAGAGCGCACCTTTGTGGATTGACGCCCACTGAGATGCATAATAAGACAATAAGGCCACGTCTTCTAAGAGCTGTACAATCAACAGGAGCTGGAAGACAAACAGGGATCGTTATATTACACGTCTTTCTGCCATTGAAATCCACTGAAGTCCAAAACAATGTAACATTTAATGCATATCAAAATACATTCTTGGGATGGAAAAGAACTTTCAGTGTACACTTGTAAAGATAGAGTAGACACTACCTGTATATATTGTTTTTATAATAATCTTTGAGAACTAAATCACCAAAATAAAAGCTAGACAGTCAGGAGAATTAAATTCCCCGAAACAATGAATTTAGTAGTAGTGATTTTGTTATTATGTTTGAGCAAAAGAACACAGCATTAGCTATGGCATAACTTGAAGGAAATAGACTTAGAATTCAAATGTCTTTACACCACCAATATGTTTAGAGGTGTGGCCTCTAAAAATGTCAAATTCAGACGGGCTGACCATGCTTATTTCCATGTCCCCTGCCACACCCACCACCTATCCCCCGCTTTTAGCCAGAAAAATAAATGTTACGCTCACGCATGCCACAACAATACATAGGGTATTGACAGTTACAGTATGACAGCTTACCTGGGTGTTACATATGGTTCACAGAGTTGTGTCCATCGCCGCCTAACCCGGGGTGCCCCCCTCCCATCTGCATCTGGGGGTCCACCCCCGAAACTTTCTCTTCCTCCCTCCGCTTCAGACACGCTGCCTTGGGGTTCAGGTTACGCTCTTTAGGAAGAGGAGACACGGAATCACAGGGGAGAAGTGGATCTATAGGTTCAGGTAAACTGATGGTGAGCACAAGACAATAGTCAAAGATGGACGCAAGGGGCTTTAACATCAGGTTTCACAGATTCTAGTAAACCGAGAAGGGCTTGGGAGGTTAGGCTTATCTACGAGAGATGTTAAAAACAAAAAAGGCAGGGAGATGTGACAGGCACGGAAGGTATGATTAAGGTGTAAATGCCGCAATATTCTAGATATGAAACAAAATAGAAAAATATATAATTGGAAAATCATGGAGAACAAAAGACCAAACAAAGAGGAGACAGCTGGACAGAACAGAGGAACGGCCAGACGGCAGCAGTGAGGTCACTAAGTGTTTGGCAGAGGTGAAGCCCCTCCTCTTCCCCATCTCTTTTCGGGGTTGGGTTTGGTAAGGAATCCTTCCAGAGCTACAGAGAAGCCTACCTCAGACCTGCTTCTCCAGGCCCAGTATTAAGAGCTAGTTGGCTGGGTGGTACTGGATCATTTCCAAAAGGGAAGCCTACCTCAGACCTGCTTCTCCAGGCCCAGTATTAAGAGCTAGTTGGCTGGGTGGTACTGGATCATTTCCAAAAGGGAAGCCTACCTCAGACCTGCTTCTCCAGGCCTAGTATTAAGAGCTAGTTGGCTGGGTGGGGGTGGTACTGGATAATTTTCTAAAGGGAAGCCTACCTCAGAGCTGCTTCTCTAGGCCCAGTATTAAGAGCTAGTTGGATGGGTGGGGGTGGTACTGGATCATTTTCTAAAGGGAAGCCTACCTCAGAGCTGCTTCTCTAGGCCCAGTATTAAGAGCTAGTTGGATGGGTGGTACTGGTCCAATATGAACCCTTTCACTGCCATGCTAGTTGAGTGATAGTTGGCTGGGTGGAGGGTACTAGATAATTTCCTAAAAGGAGGCCTACCTCGGACCTGCTTCTCCAGGCCCATAATGACCTGCGAGGCCTGCTGCAGGATGATGAGTTTGGTCTGGGCCTTGTCGCCGCGCAGGTGCACCTGCACCATCCGGCCCAGCTCCCTGAACGCCTCGTTAATGTCGCGCACGCGCACCCTCTCCCGGACGTTGTTGGCCGAGCGGCGCTCCCGCTCACGCTTCTCCTTCTCCTCTGCCGTCAGGTTGTCGTCGCTGGGCGAGGCCACGCTGCAGCTGCTGCTGAGGAGGGAGGGGGCATTATGGTACACCCCAACACCTGCTGCTTTTACCCACCAAGTTGCCCCTACGGATTTAAGTTACCCCTAAATGCTGACAGTTTTTACGGATAGTTTATGTGGATAGCCAATTGCTGTTCCAGGGTCAGTTCCCATATTTTGTCTGGCATAGTTAGACCTGATCCTAGACCAGCACTTCCTTACAGCATTCCCTTCACATTACTCTATTCACATCCTTGATCAGACTGCCTGACTGTGACATCATTCAATAAGTGCCATATTTGGGCAGTAGGCCAGCAGCAGGAAGTGGTGGTTGTCCAGATGGACAGAATGTGTTCCAGGGACGAGGAGGAGGAGGATCACGGATGGATGATCCCGGTGGAGAGTGGTGCGGTGGAGCAGGAGAGCGAGAGAGAGAGCGGATGGATGGACTGCGAAGGACGCGGTAACAGAATCCTTTTGTTTTTACACGGCGGAATCCCGATACAAGAGCACTACTTTTACTGCTATTGTCCATGAACACATCTTTTAAGACCTCACAAATGATAATGGCAACTGGGAATATTTGTTTGTTTACCCAAAGCATGTTTTTCCATCACTTCTTGGGAGACTTTCAATTGGCTAAACAGCGACTTGTGGTTATTTTGTCAAATTGAGTTTTTTAAATGTTGAGTTACGGGTTGACAACCATCATACCAAATGGAATCTGACAGAACCCAGACCAACAGTCTACATCTCCTGCTGATCAGGACCCAGGAGTGTATTCACAGGTGATAATATGAGGCTTTTGGGGGCTGTCAGTGAAGCGGAAAGAAGACCAAGAAAGAGAGGGAGAGGAGGAAAGACAGCAACACACCCTCTACCAGGTCTAGAGAATGGGAAACAGGAACACAGAGATAGAGAAACAGAGAGAGAGCTAGATGCTGGTGCCTCATGTTAAATACATCAGCGGTCAGAGATGTATTATCTGAATGAGTGGAAGCTGAAATCACTGCTGCCATCTGCAAAAGGAAATGACAGAAAGAGAGATGGAGATGGGTATGAAGAGGACTTCAATGAAATCAGTAAATTAAAAATGTTAACATTTGACGAATAAGGGCATGCAACACAGAGACACTGTAATACGAAAGTGAAGTGAGTTAATACATTGAGGAATGGGATAGGAGCAGAACAGTGAGCCCCTCTCATCCAATCACAACCCGTATCTGCATCTGTATAGCCAATCAGCAGGCAGAATACAGGGGGCTCAATGCTGTAACTTGGGAATGGTGACACGTTGCACCAGGCCGTTAACATTATACTCAACCTGGAGCAGCAAGTCCGAGGTCAGAGTTTATTAAAAAAAATGTTGAAAATGTGGGAATCCTCTCTGACAAAAAAATCTTTGCACTTCACTTTGGGCCATTACCCAAAGCTGATCAAATTAATTTAGAAGTCATTATCGGGGCCTGAAATAATTGTAACAGTGTAAAAAGCTAACAGAAACATAATGGGTTGTTAAACCGTGTTGCTAAGGCCTCATAAGAAGCACAGTGATGAAGCACAGCGATAGAAGCGTATAAGGGAAATCAGAAATATAATATTAATGGGTCGTTCCACCAAATGAGTGCCCTTCGCATCCCTTTGATATTTTAAGTAGAAATTGTGCACAAATATAGAATTTTAAAAGCCTATTAATTTAAATGAAGTGCCCTTTAATATAGACCACATGGAAAACTCAGATTTTTTTATATGAATAGACTTGCTAAAGTGCAAAATTCAGCATTTTGACATGTTTCTCCGTGCAGCGTCTGACCTCTAGGAAGATTTTAACCCTCTTAAGCAACATTTCTCCAAGTTCTCACCATCATTGTGAAGTGCTAGCCTTTTTGTTACTTTGACAAAGTCATTTCTGAAGATGAATTATTTCATACAATTAGTGATTCATTTAAGTCTGTCCCTCATTTTAAGGTCAACCCTGTTACGCGACTTGGAACTCTCGTTTTAAATATGGTTAAACTATTCCTTCAATATTTTTTCCAAAATAAACATCTACTAGTCAAACGATAGTGTAAAAGTAGGTAAGCTGATTCTACTCTTTTTGTCCATTTGCTGGTGTTTTGTGGTGGAAAACTGAGCTGGTCAAGTTTAACACTTCAACCCTGTTACACATAGAAATGTTTTAACAATTCAACTTTGTGAAGCTTCAAATGCCTCTCCCTGTTGCACACAAGCTTCCCACCATCACAAGGGGATTTATGGCTGATTTAACAAGAATTTGTCCACCTGGTTACTTCGGCTAGTAATTATGTAGTATATATTTTTCTTTGTACCTCTTGAGATGGGAAAACATGTTTTTTTTATTACGTTGAACATGTGCCCTTCATGACAGAATGTCAAAATGATGAGAATTCCAAAAGTTTTTCTTACACTTCTCAAAGGGCACCGAATTGGTGGAACGCCCCTAATATAGTGGAGGGGGAGGCAGTCACATGAAGCAGCCCAGACAGACCGACCCATGCTGTTTAGATCAGGCAACACATACGACACCAAACCAGACATGAATCCAGTGGTAGGTTATATATGTGCACACAGCAGCAAAGCCTCAAAGGAACGGAGAAGGGGCCACATCACAAACAGTCTAAATAGCTTCCTTTCCTCGTCCAAATTTCCCCAATCATAACAAACTAGATGGTTGGAAACTTGTTTTAATACTTGAAAGTGGCCTCATCGCCTAGTCTGCTCTCTATCTGCAATGATCTAAAAACACAGGAGCCTGACACCTTTCCAATGACTTCACATCAATGAAGGAAAAGAGACAAGTAAAGCAAACCACTCAAGAGTATGGAGACATCCCGGGGCCTTTACCCTGAAGGATACTAGAAGGCATCAGAGAATTGGGACGCGGCCCTACCCTGGTTCTTTGTCCCGTCTAAAACTGGACCCCAGTGACAGCACACTGACCTCGGACTTGCTGCTCCAGGTTGAGTATAACATTAACGGCCTGGTGCAGAATGAGCAGTTTGGTCTGGGGTTTCTCATTAGTCAGGTGTAGCTGACACATGCGCCCCAGCTCCTTAAAGGCTTCGTTGATGTCCCGCACGCGCAGACGCTCACGGGCATTATTTGCCACCCGCCGCTCTTTCTCCCGCTCTTTCTTCAACTCCGGCGGCAGATCCTCGTCATCCTCGTCCTCATCATCGTGACTGATGAAGAGTCAATGTAGGCCAAGGGGGAGGTTTGGTTGGAAGGGATAGAAGACATATTTACTAAAGTGGACAAGACTATTACGTTCTGTTCTAATCACTTGCTAGAGAATGATTAAATGCTTTCATTCTGGGAGTGCTGTACTACAGCTTCTGGACCATTATGCCAAAGAAGAAGCTCTTCATTCTTTAAGCAAGAAAACAGGACTTTATATAATCTTCTAACATACTTCTGCAAACTCATATACAACATACAAACATGTTTTCTTTATCAATGTTGAAAATGTTAGAGTAAAAGCCAGGTTCATGTGCTGCAATAGCTGTGAAATGATAAAATCCAATTTCATCTAGGTTCAAGTCATCAAATTGACCAATCCAATTCATAATATACTTATGCCATCAGTTACTAAACCTGGGGTATCCCTTTCAGAGCTTGTGTGTTATAAGAATGTGTTATAATTGCAAGATGATACAAACCTTCACTCAAGGCACCAACAACGGCACGGCTCAAGGAGCGAGAAAAGCGTTTGCTAAGCCTGAGTAAATCGTTTATGCTGAAATTCTGCCGACCAGGTATAAATAAATAGATAGTCAGTTTATAATTATTCTCAAAAAAATGTTATTTGGTGTCTATATTTCTGGACACACCCCCTGAGGTGAGGCGCACATGACTGGATACAGACTTACTCTGCTCCCGTGTCTGATAGGGAGGAAGAGAAGGTCTGGAAGGAGAACGTCTCTCTGAAAACAACAGTAGACACGAGGGCACACATGATAACAGTGCTTTTTGGGTGCTGGGGCTGTGTTAGGTTGAAATAGAGAGGGTAAACCTGCACTCCCTGAATGGACATGATCATTTTCAACAGATGTCTTGAAAATGATCAAATAAATCCTGATAACGTTCAGTGAGAGTTTACCCCCTTTATAATAACAGCAGCACAGTCCCCACGACAAATCATTGAGCCACATTCGCTAGCCTAAGCTAACAAGATGGTTAAACAGATCAAAATGTCCCACTTCCGATACCACAACAATCACCTAGTGCTTAGGTTTTGACGGGAGTTTTATTTACTTTGTAAATAGCACTGCACAAACAACACTAAAAAGAGACTGGAATGCAGTATGGTGTTGAAATGACTTAATCCTTCAATGTGCCAACTGATCAGACAATTGACACGGTAATACCTGCCAGAAAACATCTGAATCCTAACTTAAACGAGCTCTTAATGTAAACTTCCAGGTAAATCATGCATTGACGACGACTTGCCTGAACATAGAAGTCCTATACTTGCATCTCAAGAGAGTGGCTGATTTCAGTCATTTTAATGTGTCATTGCTACAGACAGAGGGGCTTAGTCACCTGGTTCGGGTGCGAGCCTTCGAGTCTTTCTTCTCGTCCTCTGACTTGTCAGCCACGGAGGAGTTCTCGTCATCCTCCTTGTCCTCCCTTTTGATGTCGGCGCCACTGGACGAGTGTGTGGAGCGAGAGAGGCCTGAGGGAAAATGGGGGGGATAAGTCAATGCCAAGCACAGTAGATATTTTGAGAAAGAGGGAGAGTCAATCATTTTGTCTCCTTTCCTTTCCTGAATGGCAGGAGAGAGGAAAATAAAGAGTGACAAGGAGGAACTAACTGGTGAAGCCCTCAGGCTGGCTGCCAGGCTGGGCTGAGGGAGGGCCATGGTGACCATGCAGACCAGGACCACTAGAGGGCGGACCAGCAGAGTCCTCATGGTGGTTGGCCATCTACAGAGCAAAGGAGAAAAATGGGATTCAATAGTTACAGTCCTACAGTCTCCTCATAACATAGCCGTCACATGACTATTTACATGAGGCTGTATAGAACAGCATGACAATAAATAGACAGAATCCTAAACCTTCCATATGGCTAGATATGCCCACTATAGATCTATTCATCCCTCCGGTTCTTACAAGGTTGGGCAGTCTGTTGGCCAGTCCCAGGCCAGCGTTGTTGAAGGCCTGGGCAAGACCTCCTATCCCAGCGCTGAGGAGGCTGTGCATGTCAGTCAGCCCCCCTGGGCCCCCCTGTCCCCCGGCATGGCGCTGCAGAACGTGTATTGCCTCCTCCAGACGGTCCTCCATTTTGTTTTGCTGTAGAACAGAAGGTAAGTATAACAAACGCTGTTTATTCATCAACTTCAACTCATCCAGCTTGCTTCAGACCAAGGTGTTATTCGTGATCTTTTAAGATATGGGACTACACACATCCAGGAGTAGGACATAACATGTAACTCACCAGAGCCTGCAGTCCTCCCTCAAAGTTTGGAGAGGGTGTGGCCTGTCCCGAGCCCCGGGACCACTGAGAGGCAGAACCTACAGAGACAGAGAGACATTAAGCATCTGGACAAAAACTGTGTCTTTGAAAATAGTTGGCACAAACCGCAAGAGTGGGGCTGTCCATCTACCAGGCAAACGACCATTCGGTTGAAAAGCAGTCAACCATAACTTGTTATCTAGTAACTCTAGACAAGATGTAATCTTATTATGTCAAATTTCATTAGAGGTTTTATGGTTGGCCATTTCAGACACCACACTCAAAGCACTGGTGTCAAAGAAGAACCTAATCTGGTCGCTCGATTCCACATTGAACCAACAGTGACATTTTGCACTTCATCTGCCTGTGAGAAAAAAAGCTATTTTTTTGTCATTTTGCATGTGGCTGTAACCTTACGCCACAGGATATGGCCCCCTAAGGACTAAAACAGGTGGGATCCGTTTTTTCTCTTACACCTACCCAAACACTTAAATCTCTTTAGCAAAATATCACCTTAACCCAGTGTTCAGTCACAACTGAAAGAAACTAGCTAGGAATCAGCAGTAGGCTCCAACCCACCATATAGGAAATGCTTTGCTAGGTTTCATTAAGGGTTAACCCAATTGTGATCCTCCAAGCTACAGGTGTACTCTCCCTGCCATGTCCTGGGGAAAGCTAGGTACAGGTGTATTCTCCCTGCCCAGTCACCTGCCATGTCCTGGGGAAAGCTAGGTACAGGTGTATTCTCCCTGCCCAGTCACCTGCCATGTCCTGGGGAGAGCTAGGTACAGGTGTATTCTCCCTGCCCAGTCACCTGCCATGTCCTGGGGAAAGCTAGGTACAGGTGTATTTTCCCTGCCCAGTCACCTGCCATGTCCTGGGGAAAGCTAGGTACAGGTGTATTGTGTATTTTCCCTGCCCAGTTGTGTATTTTCCCTGCCCAGTCACCTGCCATGTCCTGGGGAAAGCTAGGTACAGGTGTATTCTCCCTGCCCAGTCACCTGCCATGTCCTGGGGAGAGCTAGGTACAGGTGTATTCTCCCTGCCCAGTCACCTGCCATGTCCTGGGGAAAGCTAGGTACAGGTGTATTTTCCCTGCCCAGTCACCTGCCATGTCCTGGGGAAAGCTAGGTACAGGTGTATTCTCCCTGCCCAGTCACCTGCCATGTCCTGGGGAAAGCTAGGTACAGGTGTATTCTCCCTGCCCAGTCACCTGCCATGTCCTGGGGAAAGCTAGGTACAGGTGTATTCTCCCTGCCCAGTCACCTGCCATGTCCTGGGGAAAGCTAGGTACAGGTGTATTTTCCCTGCTCAGTCACCTGCTATGGCCTGGGGAAAGCTAGGTACAGGTGTATTCTCCCTGCCCAGTCACCTGCCATGTCCTGGGGAAGGGCTAGTTACAGGTGTATTTTCCCTGCTCAGTCACCTGCTATGGCCTGGGGAGAGCCCACTGGAGTTGATGGAGATGAAGGGAAGGTGTTGCTGTTGTGGTCCGAAGGATAAATCTACACAGAAAAAAACAGTCATTCAATAGTCAGATCTATGATACAGAAAACAGTAGAACAGAAACTCGGCCTTCTCTATTATTTGCAGATTAGGTTTTATCTTAGTCTTGGTAGATAAATAAACTTTGCATAATCACTGAAGACTATGCTTGATGTGGTCTGTGCCACTCTACTCACTGATGCCAGGGCTTTGCCGATCTCATCTCCTGAGCTAGGTGGAGCTGTTCCCCGGTTGGCTGGGAGGGAACAACCGGGTGGATAGTAAACAATTAGAACTGACATTTTTACAATTTAGAGAAAAGATGGAGGTAAAGGAAGAAACAAAGGAAGAGCCAAAAAGTGAGAGAAAAACAGAGACAGGCAGATAAAAACAGGCAGTCTACAGAGTGTCAGTGGTAGACAGCCGTACCCATGATGCCGTCTGTTCCATTGATGGGGGGTGTGTGGTTGGGGACTCCGTAGCCAGCGGACCCAGGGTGAAAGCTCCCGTTCACCTCGCTGCCGTGCAGGGGGTAGTTCTGGGGCGAAAGTGGCAACGGCTGGCGCTTCTGCACAAAAACAGGCTCAAAGTCATTCTCTGGGCGATGAGTGAGAGAGAAATGGTAATGTATTCTATACTACTATATAGAGAACCAGCTAGTGTGTGTTAGTAGTCGCACCAGTCTGTCCTGCGGGTTGATGGCCGTGAAGGGGGCGGGCTGGCCCAGGTGAGGGGAGTTACCCAGCACAGCAGAGTAGCCCGGCTGCCCCATCGGCCCGGCAGAACTCCACGGGTCAGGGGAGGGGTGCAGACCTTCTGTCAGGGGGGGAAACAGGAGGAGGGGTGTTTGTGTGTAGAGGGAGTGGTGTTTGTGTGGAGGGGAGAGGGTGGTGAGAGGGGTGTTTGTGTGGAGGGGAGTGGTGGTGAGAGGGGAGGGGGGGTTGTGAGGGTATAGGGGAAAGGGGGGGGGAATAGAAAGAGCCACCAAAAATAAGACAAGGGGTCACATTCGCCTGATGACTCCATCAGACAGACGACTCACTAGCACACTGCCATAAGGTGTTTCAACAGGGAGGATGAGACAATACAGGCAGTAATGGGGCACATACATTGTGGCCAGTTTATTAGGTACACCTGCCTGTTCACAAAAATGGATCGCTCCTAGACTCAGGTGATCGTGGATTGCTATATAAAGCAGGCACACGGCAGAGGCATTCAGTTACTGTTTGATTGAACACTAGAATGGGCTAAACAGGGGCTAAACAGGCGCAGCGGTCTAAGGCATCGCAGTGCTTGAGGTGTCACTACAGATCCGGGTTTGATCCCGGGCACTGTCGCAGTTGTTCGTGACCAGGGGACCCATGAGGCGACGCAAAATCGATAGGTTTGCCCGGCCGGGATGCCCTTGTCCCATCGCGATCTAGCGACTCCTGTGGCGGGTCGGGCGCAATGCACGCTGACACGGTCGCCAGGTGTACGGTGTTTCCTCCGACACATTAGTGCGGCTGGCTTCCGGGTTAAGCAGGCAGTGTGTCAAGAAGTAGTGCGGCTTGGCAGGGTCGTGTTTCAGAGGACAAGACTAACCTAACAATTGAATACCACAAAATTGGGGAGAAAAAGGGGTAAAAACAACAACAATTCTTACAATAAAAGAAAATAATTGTCAAAACAAGTGACTGAGGATGGTATGAGAGTCTGTGCCAGGCCCGCTGGTTCCAGTATCTCAGGAACACTCCCATCAGCTAACTACAACAAGAATTGTCTCCAGTGGGAAAGCGATCAACACTGGACAATTGAGGAATGGAAAAATGTTGCCTGGTCCGACGAACCCTGGTTCCTATTGAGTTAGGCAGTCAGGATTAGGCGTAAGCAGTGAGTCCATGGCCCCATCCTGCCTGGTGTCAACGGTACAGGCTGGTTGTGTAATGGTGTGGGGAATGTTTTCCTGGCACATGTTAGGTCCCTTGATACCAATTGATCAACGTTTCCATTCCCCATAGAATTTAGGCTGTTCTGTATGCAAAGGAGAG
Source organism: Oncorhynchus mykiss (assembly GCF_013265735.2). Classification (NCBI taxonomy): domain Eukaryota; kingdom Metazoa; phylum Chordata; class Actinopteri; order Salmoniformes; family Salmonidae; genus Oncorhynchus; species Oncorhynchus mykiss. The sequence continues at coordinate 78,254,586 of NC_048572.1, forward strand.
TCTGACCTGGTACTAGATGAGTGTACATAATAAACTGCCCACTGAGTGTATATGACATCATTGGTCAGCTAAATACATTATTTCAATAAATCACCTAACCCAAAATGGCATTTCAGACAACTTTCTCCATGTTGCCGAGGTAGTAAAGTGGGTAAACCCATAGTGCTAAGTATATTGTGTAGTTTAGGCCCCCAGACATGATCTGGTATACACTACACTAACCTTGCATATAGAAGGAGCCGGGGTAGCCCACGTTCCCAGGCTTGGAGGCAGGATACCCCGCAACGTCTCGGTTATAGTCCTCTCCGGAGGCCGACGCATAAACCTACAGAACACACACAGTAAGGAGATGGGGGAAATCAGACACAGTAAACAAAGGTTTCAAGTTAATCTCACAGTGAAATGCCTTCCTTACAGGTTCTAAATCCAACAATACAATAATCATATCAATGTAGTACTAAAACAACATGAGGTAGAACAAACACAAGCAAAAATAAGAACACGAGAAGTAATTCATATTCAGGGTCAGTTTCTTTATTTTACAGGGTCAGTTTCAATATCATATATACAATGTGCAGGGATACTGGAGTGTAGATATGTGTAGGGGTAAGGAGACAGGGATACTGGAGTGATGGAGGTAGATATGTATAGGGGTAAGGAGACAGGGATACTGGAGTGATGGAGGTAGATATGTATAGGAGTAAGGAGACAGGGATACTGGAGTGATAGAGGTAGATATGTATAGGGGTAAGGAGACAGGGATACTGGAGTGATAGAGGTAGATATGTATAGGGGTAAGGAGACAGGGATACTGGAGTGATGGAGGTAGATATGTATAGGGGTAAGGAGACAGGGATACTGGAGTGATGGAGGTAGATATGTATAGGGGTAAGGAGACAGGGATACTGGAGTGATGGAGGTAGATATGTATAGGGGTAAGGAGACAGGGATACTGGAGTGATAGAGGTAGATATGTATAGGGGTAAGGAGACAGGGATACTGGAGTGATGGAGGTAGATATGTATAGGGGTAAGGAGACAGGGATACTGGAGTGATGGAGGTAGATATGTATAGGGGTAAGGAGACAGGGATACTGGAGTGATGGTAGATATGTATAGGGGTAAGGAGACAGGGATACTGGAGTGATGGAGGTAGATATGTATAGGGGTAAGGGGACAGGGATACTGGAGTGATGGAGGTAGATATGTATAGGTGTAAGGAGACAGGGATACTGGAGTGATAGAGGTAGATATGTATAGGGGTAAGGTGACAGGGATACTGGAGTGATGGAGGTAGATATGTATAGGGGTAAGGTGACTAGGCATCAGGATATATGATAAACAGAGTAGCAGCAGCGTATATGATGATTGTATGTGTGTGTGTGGGTGTGTGTGTGTGTATATATAGAGTCAGTATAAATGTGTGTGTGAGCAAATTAAGTAAGTGTGTGTGCGAGTGTGTTTGAGTGCCAGTGTGCGTGAGTGTGTAGAGTCATGTGAGTGTGTAGAGTCCTGTGAGTGTGTAGAGTCCTGTGAGTGTGCATAGAAAGTGCAAAAATACAAGGGTCAACTCAGATAGTCTGTGTAGCCATTTAGCAGTCTCATGGCTTGGGGATAGAAGCTTTTCAGGAGCATGTTAGTGTCTATGGCTTGGTTGGCTGGGGTCTGTAACATGGTATTTTCTAATGATTCCCAAGTGATCTGAAATAGTAGACTGTGTGTGGTCAAAACCTTGTATCCTGTCTTGATTAGGCCACCCACCCACACACACATTGAACACTGCTCAAATGGTTGGTATGTCAATTGAGGAGTACATTTGTACTCTCTCTTTTTACTGCTTAATTCAAAATCAACAGCCTCTATGGCATTTGAGGACACTGGGGCTTTGTCTTTACTATTGAACTAAGCAGTGTGGAAGGTTTTCTTAGGGGATGTTCTGTTACTAAGACAACAAACAGATTTTAAACAGACAAGAATTCCACACACACAGTTATAGTAAAGTATCCCTTTGGTCACATTAACTAGCCTATACAAAGTACAAGATAAACTCTGTGTGCTCCTGTACAATCTGCTGGATGTAGGTTCAGTAAACTGCCTTGAACCAATGACAGGGAGGCTGCCATTAACCAAGAACAATATCTGAACATCTTATGTTCTGTTACCAAGACAACAAATTCATTCTTTACTGGCTCAGAAGGAGCCATAAACCCAAAGTTTCTTCTCTGTGATCTCAGGGTCTTACGGCTAGGTTTGAGATTGTATACGGTGTGTCTGTGCTAGTGTGTGTTCTGGTTAACACACATGATCCAGTCTTCTCTCAGGCTTACAGAGCATCACACAGAATTGATAGTTGTCTCTGGCATGTCACTAAAGAGGTGAAGGTCCTGAGGTTGTGAACTAGCAGATGCCACAGAATCAGCCCAATTCTGGCATGCATGAGATAATAAAACTATGGGCCAGACAACTCAGTTCCTACACAGTGAAGTTGTTTCTCTAATTTGATTAAACAGAGAGAGGAAGAGAGGAATAGAGGGTGAGAGGAAGAGAGGAAGAGGGGGAGAGGGAATGGAGAGATGCACTCCTAATTACTGTGCCATCTGCCCATTCCTGGACTGCAGCCAACTCTACAGGCAGCTGGGATAGAGGGATGGGGGAGGGAGAAAAAGAGTGAGATGGAGGAAAAGAGAGCGGGGGAGGGTGAGAGAAACAGAAAGGAGGGTTGGAGCAAGTAGAACTCACAAGAGGGAGATGGAGAGAAAAAAAAGAGGGAGGGGAGAGAAGGAAAAAGATGGAAGGTCGACACTGTATAGAGGAGGTTTAGTGAAGTCATCAAGCCTCATTCTTTACCTTAAGCAATGGACGGGTGAGAATGCTGGGCTGGAAGGAATGCATGCACATCTATAAAATAAATGGCCTACAAATAAAACCCACTATAAATACAGAAGTCTAAATAAATGAATGGGTGAATGAGTGGGGCTCAGTTTATTTTTTCACCACAGCTGTGGGGCTGGAGGCCCTCTCTCTCTCTCTCTGCCAGTTTGGCTGCTGTTCTAAAACCCAGGGTTATAGTCTGGGGATTGGTGTGCGTCCACATTACACACACTGACAATGAGGGCTGGGAGGCAGTTTAGGCATGGGGGATGCAGAACATGTGTGTGTAAGGGAGTGGGTTGGGTGAATGTTTTAGATGAGGGAGCATTCCTGAGAGTGAGTGGGGAAAGGTTTGAATATGGTTGGTTGGGTGACACGGTTTCTTGTGTAGGTGGGCTCATTTTGGGTTGGAAGGGGCAAAAGGTCTGAAACAGGTTTGTGTTCTTCAGGGACAATAGGCAGACTAAGGTGTGGCAGTCTGGTACTAGGAGGTAATGGTGGGAGGGGGGGGGGCAGTACTTACTGAAGAGGGCAGGCCAGGGGGAACTTTCCTGATCTTTTTTGGCTGGCCATCTGAGGAGACACACAGTGAGTACATAGATGAAACAACAGAGTTATGAATGCAGTGTTAACAGTTCGGGCATATCGATGAATGGGTTCATTCATGCTGTGAATGGGTTCATTCATGCTGTCCATTAGGTAAGCTCTCTGCTGGTAGGAATATGTCTTTATGAGCCCTTATAAATGCCTTAAACGCAATCTTATCTTATCCAACCAGTGTGTTTATGCAATGGTGTCGTTCCCCCCCCCCCCCCCCCCCCCCCCCCCCCGCGCCTCCCATTGAACCCCTGGCCGGTTTAGCAGAAGTGAGAGATTTCTCTGGTTATTTTAAACATCAGTAGGAGAAGTGAGGGTAATCACAGTCCTACAAATACACCAGAATAAAGAGCAACTTCACATAGTAATAGTATTAGTGGAGTGAATATGGTCGTGAATTCCGTGTGATTTTACAAGGGACCTGCCAATTAGGTGTCACTATGAAATGTTTCATGTAATTCAACTGCAGTAAGCATTAGCAGTAGAAATAGAACTGGAAGCTAATTTAAAAAAAGACCCTCCAATATGACCAGAAGGAAACACCATGGAACACTGTTTTACATTGGAATGTCGGTTCTACATTGGAATGTGTGCTCCATCTTCCTTGCATTCTATGGGATAATATTCCGTGGTTTCTGTCCTTACCCATGCTCTCCTGGGTGGATCTCCTGCGAGGATTGAACTGGGAGGGGTAGAACTGGGAGCCTGACTTCAGACCCGAGGGGGACAGGGCATCAGGACTGGGCATGGGCATCTCACTGGGCATAAAGCCCGGCTACACGGGAGGAGAGAAGACCAGGTCAGTCACACAAATACTGCTAGAGACAGTAATGTTTAGAGGGGACGAGAAGGACGAGAACGACGAGAAGGACGAGGGGAGCAGGACGAGGGGACGAGAACGACGAGAAGGACGAGGGGAGCAGGACGAGGGGACGAGAAGGACGAGGGGAGCAGGGCGAGGGGACGAGGGGAGCAGGACGAGGGGACGAGAAGGACGAGGGGAGCAGGACGAGGGGACGAGAAGGACGAGGGGAGCAGGAGAGAGGATGAGAAGGACGAGGGGACGAGAAGGACGAGGGGAGCAGGACGAGGGGACGAGAAGGACGAGGGGACGAGAAGGACGAGGGGAGCAGGAGAGAGGATGAGAAGGACGAGGTGAGCAGGAGAGAGGATGAGAAGGACGAGGGGAGCAGATTCACAATAAAAATGACTCAGCGGAAGAGACCACAGCTACAGATGGGAGAGCTAGTCACAAGAGGGGAAAAACAAGTTGGAAAATAAATGACTGATTTTACCTGTGCTCCAAAAGAAGAGTAAGGTCCTCGCTCAGCTTTGCCTGTAAAAACAGATAGAGGGACAATCAGGGCAGGACATGGAAAAAATATTTAAAGGCCGTTTCACTCATCTCCAGCACATTAACAACCAATCTGACCTGTTCACCTTTCTCCAGTTGGGCGCCCCTTATCTGCCACCCGCCCGCCGTGTGAGGTGCTCTATATGAAGGGTTGTATTTATGACTTTAGACAGGAGCAAAACAACTTGGCTCGTTATAGAGGGTCCGAGGGTAATTAAAGCCTAACCCCCATTTCTGCTCTCCTGACAGCTCAGCTGAGAGACACACAAACATGCTATAGGCCACACTAATCCCTTGGGAGAGGTTTGTTTGTGCTCCTAAACCCCTCAACCCCCCCCCCCCCCCCCAGCCCTTTGTCATGATGGGGACGTCCAATCAGCTGAGCTAAATTAAATGGAAGGCCAGGGAGAGAACCTGGTCCAGATACAAGATCTAAAACATAGGCCAGGATGGAGGAAATATATTCAGATCTCCTTACCCACAATTCCTGAGCCGAACATAGGGGTGGAAGCCAGGCATTCGTGCTCATTGTAATGAGTTCCTTCACCATAACCCTGGAGGGAAGAAGAGAAACAGACAAAAGAGAGAGATGAAGAATTTAAATCAAATGCTGTGTCTTAAAAACAGATTCAACATGACCATCTACAAGCAAAACACACTGTGCCTGTGAGCTCTTTGGACCAAACTGCTACGTCCAGATAAGACTAGTCATATGGATGAGTAATATCCACGGTGTAAGAACATGTTGATACACTACATGACCAAAAGTATGTGGACATCTGCTTGTCGTACAGCTCATTCCAAAATCATGGACATTAACATTGAGTTGTTCTCTCCTTTACGGCTATAGAAGCCTCCACTCTTCTAGGAAGGTTTTTAACTAGATGTTGGAACATTGCATGACTTGCTTCCATTCAGCCACAATAACATTAGTGAAGTTGAGCATTTAGGCCTGGCTAGAAGTTGGTGTTCGATGGGGTTGAGGTCAGGGCTCTGTGCAGTCCAGTTAAGTTCTTCCACACAGCTCAACAAAACATTTTTGTATAGACCTCGCTTTGTGCATGGGGACAATGTCATGCTGAAACAGGAAAGGGAATGCCCCAAACTGTCGCCACAAAGATGGAATTACATAATCGTCAAGAATGTCATTGTATGCTGTAGCGTTAAGATTTCAATTCCCTGGAACTAAGGGGCCTAGTCCAAACCATGAAAAACAGCCCCAGACCATTATTCCTCCTCCACCAAACTTTACAGTTGTCACTATGCATTGGGGCAGGTAGCGTTCTCCTGGCACCCGCCAAACTCAGATTTGTCCATCAGACTGCCAGATGGTGAAGTGTGATTCATCACTCCAGAGAACACGTTTTCACTGCTCGGCATTGCACATGGTGATCTTAGGCTTGTGTTTCGGCTGCTCAGCCATGGAATCCCACTTCATGAAGCTCCCGACGAACAGTTAATGTGCTGACGTTGCTTCCAGAGGCAGTTTAGAACTCAGTAGTGAGTGTTGCAACGTGCTTCACCACTCAGCGGTCCCGTTCTGGGAGCTTGTGTGGCCTACCACTTCGCAGCTGAGCCATTGTTGCTCCTAGATGTTTTCACAATAACAGCAATTACAGTTGACCAGGGTAACTCGAGCAGGGCAGAAATTTGATGAACCGACTTCTTGGAAAGCTGGCATCCTATGACGGTGCCACGTTGAAATTCATGAGCTCATCAGTAAGGCCATCCTACTGTCAATGGTTGTCTATGGAGATTGCATGGAGGTGTGCTCGATTTTATACACCCGTCAGCAATGGGTGTGGCTGAACTAGCCAAATCCACTAATTTGAAGGGGTGTCCACATACACTATATATACACAAAAGTGTAGTGTGCAGTGTTCCCTTACCCGTCCCTGGTTGAAGGAAGGGCTGTTCTGTTCTCCAGATGCCCAGGGGGTAGAACCGCTTCGCTCATCCATACCTAGAACAAAGACCATGGAAACAGGGTTAGACCTGAAAGGTGTTGGACTGGAAAAGGACCAAATAAATACTTAATCTAAATTACCCCTAGACCCCCCCCCCCCCCCCCCCCCCCCCCCACCCGAGTATTGATAGGTTTGACTGGGTTGGAAATGTGTGCAGAATATGCCAAAAATTCCACTTAGCCAATCAAGGTGGCGCATTACCATAACCTCAATACCTATCCAATCTTTTCAGAGCCACACTAGTACCTAGAAGATAGAGGCTGGAGGGTGGCCTGTTCAGGCACTGCAGCTTCCAAAATAACCTTTGGTTGAGCACTGCTACTTCAGCTCCCAGTGTCCACTCTGCCGCTGACGCGGGTTGATTTTGTCCACCCACACCAGACACGATCAGGACACACAGGTTGAAATATCACAAATTAACTCTGAACAAACTATAAGCTAATTTGTCCCGGGAAAAAACATTGGGTTGTTATTTTACAAATGCACAAGGTCCTCTACACCGACAAAAGGGTAAACAGAGTTTGTTTTAGTAATCGCTCCTCCTTCAGGCTTCTTCTTTAGACTTTATATGGAGGTTGGCAACCAACTTTAATTTAAGGTGCATTACCACTACCAACTGGACTATGGACCTCAGTTCATCTTTCAATCACCCACGTCGGTATACGCTCCTAAAAACCAATGAGGAGATGGGAAAGACGGGACTTGCAGCGCATCAAGCGTCACAAATAGAACCAAGTTCTATTTTAGCACCTGGCTATGCAGACACGTGTGAGCAGTGTGGGTGCAATGCTTGAAAAACACATTAACTGTCTTTCAAAGAGGATTTGTAAAAATCCAAATAACTTCACAGATCTTCATGGTAAAGGGTTTAAACACCGTTTCCCATGCTTATTCAATGAACCATAAACAATTAATGAACATGCACCTAACAGCTTACAGACGGTAGGCAATTAAGGTCACAGTTATGAAAACTTAGTACATCAAAAAGAGGCCTTTCTACTGACTCTGAAAGACACCAAAAGGAAGATGCCCAGGTTCCCTGCTCATCAGTGTGAAGATGAGGCCTGTTGTAAGGCAGGTCCTCACCAAACATCACCAGCAACAACGTCACCTATGGGCACAAACCCACCGTCGCTGGACCAGACAGGCCTGGCAAAAAGTGCTCTTCACTGACGAGTTGCGGTTTTGTCTCACCAGGAGTGATGGTCAGATTCGCATTTATCGTCAAAGGAATGGGCGTTACACGGAGGCCTGTACTCTGGAGCGGGATCGATTTGAAGGTGGTCTGGTGCGGTGTGTCACAGAGTCATCGGACTGAGCTTGTTGTCATCGCAGGCAATCTCAACGCTGTGTGTTACAGGGAAGACATCCTCCTCCCTCATGTGGTACCCTTCCTCCAGGCTCATCCTGACATGACCCTCCAGCATGACAATGCCACCAGCCATACTGCTCGTTCTGTGCGTGATTTCCTGCAAGACAGGTATGTCAGTGTTCTGCCATGGCCAGCAAAGAGCCCGGATCTCAATCCTATTGAGCACGTCTGGGACCTGTTGGATCAGCGGGTGAGGGCTAGGGCCATTCCCCCCCAGAAATGTCCGGGACCTTGCAGGTGCCTTGGTGGAAGAGTGGGGTAACATCTCACAGCAAGAACTGGCAAATCTGGTGCAGTCCATGAGGAGGTGTACTGCAGTACTTAATGCAGCTGGTGGCCACACCAGATACTGACTGTTACTTTTGATTTTGACCCCTACTTTGTTCAGGGACACATTATTCTATTCCTGTTAGTCACATGTCTGTGGAACTTGTTCAGTTTATGTTTCAGTTGTTGAATGTTATGTTCATACAAATATTTACACATGTTAAGTTGCTGAAAATAAAACACAGTTGAAGATAAAAACAGTTTATTTTTTTTGCAGAGTTTGTGTGTACATTTATTTTGTGACAGGAGCAGTGTGGTCAGCATGTTAGTGTGGCTAAGAGCTGTAGGAAGTTTGAATAATTAACACCAAGCATGAGGCTCCTACAATCCTCCTCAACATTTGTCATTCTCCCACTTCACTCCTTTACATTTTTCCACGGCAACGCAGTAGCAGTTAATATCCCTATCCCCTTACACCCTCTTTGCATGACAACAGACTAAGGGCTACACATTAACAGAAGGGACACAAGTCATGTAGCCATGTTGTCCCTGGTCAAATGATTAGCATTGAAAAAAAGGGGAAAGTAGGAAGAGTGTTTTAAAAATTGGTGAAGCAGTAATTCTCTCCCTCCAACCTCCTCTCTTACCACTACCCAGCATCTCTGGGGGGAAGCTGTGGCTTAATTGTGAGCTGATCTGCATAATAGTGCATATTAATGAGGCGCTGCTCTATGAATATTCATATTTTTTTGTTTTGTTGTCTAATTAAAAAAACAGAGAGGCGGAGGCGAGCGGTAGGAAGACGACGATCAGCCATCGAGGAGAATGATGGTCCAGAGTGGAGTGAGCTGCTACATCACCGTGACAACTGATCTATAGGAGAGATGCCAGCGGAATGGCAGATGGAGGAGACGAGGAGCTTGTTGCCTCAACGTGATGTCACTCTCCATGTCAATCAGTAGTGAGGAAATGTACACAGCAGAGACATAGAACAGCACACAAGGACCAGTCCCTTCCTCTGCTGAAAATGACAAGTGTTTCTCCTAGTCATTTCCCAGGGAGATCGCAAAGGTGCGAACTGAAGGGATAGTTCACCAGGGACCTCACGATATCAAACGCAGGTGCCGATACGATATGTATTAGGATTCTCACGATTCTATATGTAGTGTGATTCAATACTGTGATTTTTGAAATTTGATGTTCCAAACATATCTCACCACATGCGTGCTGCACAGGGATTAGAGAGCCATGAGAAAAACTGTTTTGATCAGTCATGGAAATAAAAGTGCTGAAAACATATTGGCGCCCTATTTATAAAAGATGAACAACAAGCTATGAAGGACACACACTGAAGTTTTGGTGCAGGTACAGCAGGTACAGCCAACTAGAAATACAATCAAATATAATATCCCGATATGCAACTATCAATCCACCCCCCCCCCCCCCCCCATCACTGAGTGTACAAAACATTAACACCGGTTCTTTCCATGTTAAGACTGCCCAGGTGAATCCAAGTCAAATCTATGATCCCTTATTGATGTCACTTATTAAATCCACTTCAATCAGTGTAGATGAAGGGGAGGAAACAGGTTAAATGATTTTTAGGATTCGAGACAATTGAGACATGGATTGTGTGTGTGCCATTCAGAGGTGGAATGCGCAAGACAAAATAATTAAGTGTCATTGAACAGGGTATGGTGGTAGGTGCCAGGCACATAGATGTGTCAAGAACAGCAACGCTGCTGGGTTTCACGCTCAACAGTTTCCTGTGTGTATCAAGGATAGTCCACCACCCAAAGGACATCCAGCCGACTTGACAACTGTGGGAAGCATTGGAGTCAACATGGGTCAGCATCTCTGTGGAACATTTGACACCTTGTGGAGTCCATTCCCCGACGAATTGAGGCTGTTCTGGGTGCAACGCAATATTAGGAAGGTGTTCCAAATGTTTGGTATTCACCCACATTTAAATGTAATCTAATAATAATAAATATATATATATATATTTTCAACTTTGTCACAGCTTAGCATTTGTACCTTTTGGCATGTGCTAAACAGCTAGCCTAAAAATCACCTTCTGACTACTTGTACAGACCAGTCTAGATATCCACAAGATGCGTTAAACTTGAGGTTAACCATCTCCATAACCCTGTCGAAGGCTGCCAAGACAAACATTATGAGGACGTCTTGGTGTGGTCTCCTCCTCCTGCTAAACCAGGCCGGACCTCAGATGCCATCTTCACAAGCCACACAATCCACATTCCCCTCAAGTCAACAGTATGAATGGGCGCCTAAAATGGAGTCATCTGAAGAATGTGGAAGACTTAGCATAGCCGCTGGGGTAGGAAATGAACACGGTGGGTATCCCTTACTGCTCTTTAGGAAGACTGACAAGTGCAAAGGAGGGGAGATCCAGATCTGAACTGACACCATGGGGATAAAGGAGAGCTCTGCAGGTACCTAGAACCCCTGGCCCCGGGCTATTCACAGATTCTCCTGGGGAGGGAAGGGAGAACTGGAAGTAAGGAGGGAATGGAGAGGGGGTTTGGAATGCATTGAAGGAAGTACTCTCCTAGACCTTCTGGGTTAAGTTGTAAGTAGCATCACAACTCTTATTGCAAGGTATTTGTATGGTTGTCCAGGGATTTGAACTGTATTAAAAAAGGTATGGAAGGAAAGTTCATTTTAACCAGGGAGATACAAATATGAAGACTGTTTCACACCACACAAATTACTCACATTGAGAGGGAGAGCGCAAGTGAGCAACTGAAGTAAAACATCAAAATAGCTTTCATGCATATTCATTACAAATTCACATTTTTTTATTCCACATTTTCCTTCTAATTAACAGAGCTGCTGATTAGTAGATGAAGGAGAGAATAAGTGACAGACTCATCTAAGTAGACTCCTCTGTATTGCTCAAACTTCAAATGGCTGCCTCCTACAAGTCGTTGCCATGACAGCCTGATATAAGACACTACTACAACAGAGAAAACAACAGAGCTCCTGTCCACAAATCCCTGGTTTCACACATCCATAGAAATTGTTAGAAGAAAGGACCCCGTATTGAACTCCACATTCTAACTCTATGGACTCAAAGTATGACAAATTAACCAATAATCTTGACAGTGGTTTCTCTACTATGTTGCAGAGCCATTGCTGACTAGAACAACCCTAACATACGTGAGGCAAGGACTTTACACCTTAACCACTTTTATGGGGTTTGCCGGCAGGGAAACTTGTGTGCATGCGTGCGTGCGTACGTCAGTGAATGTCTCAGAGAGCGAGAGGGTTGAGTCAGGACAGACACGTTCACTATAGCGAGCCTTCCCTTTAAACCCGGGCCTCACCACCCCTTTAAGAGACTGAGGCTGGTCTATAATTAACACAGGAAGAGATAGTGGAAACGGAGCAGTCAGTCTGAGTCACTGGCTCTGAGGCTACAGGACTAAAACACAGGGAACATGCAGGCACATGTACACACTTAGAGGTGTACTGTCTGTCTACACTTTCTTCTTTCTCCTATATGACAGAAATGTGAGTCACCCAGACAAGGCAAAATGACTAATAAGTATTAAGGAGCGCGATTGTGATTTAAGGAATGTCTAGAATGGAAATGCAACAGTATGGTGTGTGATGCGTCTCAAATGATTCATACGAGCCAGTGTTAAGATGCTGAGAGGACAATATTAAACACCAATTTGACATTAAACTTCAACATGATTAGGCATGCTACTTTCATTTTGAAGATATTTTTGAAATTAGAAGCTACAAGCATTAGGCTAAATCCTTCAGAAAATGCTGACCTTAGTAGCGGGCTCAACGCAACTGGAAAGCCTCTTTATATTCTGGACAATGTATGTTATGTTTAAAGCTCTGTGGTTTGAGCAGTCAGACATAGTATGCCTCTAGACCACACAAGGAATCCAATTCGTATGCAAATCTGATCGAGTTACTAAATGACCAATTCCATTTCCATTCACATGAAGGAAACTTCCTAAAGAACAGAAAGTTCATGCAAAACACACTCTGCTCTTCTGCATTTAGCCAAAGCCAGGGTTTAAAAATACCAGTTCAGATTCTCAGTTTCTGGTTGCCAGTAAATGAAACTTGGTTGGAAGTTAGGTGGCACCTCAAGGGAATCGCACATACCCACCTAATGTCAGAGAGAACCAGGGATGCATGACAGCTCCTATGGGTAGAAGTCTGTCCTTGACACAGATCAATGATCAGTTTACCCCTCCCCCAAAACAGACTTTAGCCCAGTATCCAGGGCCAGGGTAAATTCATCCTAATCCATGAGTCCTTGACAATACATGGCAGCCATTTTACACCCGACAGGGATGAGCCCGAGCACCAGAGGAAAAACAGCCATTTTACACCCGACAGGGATGAGCCCGAGCACCAGAGGAAAAGCAGCCATTTTACACCCGACAGGGATGAGCCCGAGCACCAGAGGAAAAGCAGCCATTTTACACCCGACAGGGATGAGCCCGAGCACCAGAAGAAAAACAGCCATTTTACACCCGACAGGGATGAGCCCGAGCACCAGAGGAAAAACAGCCATTTTACACCCGACAGGGATGAGCCCGAGCACCAGAAGAAAAACAGCCATTTTACACCCGACAGGGATGAGCCTGAGCACCAGAGGAAAAGCAGCCATTTTACACCCGACAGGGATGAGCCCGAGCACCAGAAGAAAAACAGCCATTTTACACCCGACAGGGATGAGCCCGAGCACCAGAAGAAAAACAGCCATTTTACACCCGACAGGGATGAGCCTGAGCACCAGAGGAAAAACAGCCATTTTACACCCGACAGGGATGAGCCCGAGCACCAGAAGAAAAACAGCCATTTTACACCCGACAGGGATGAGCCTGAGCACCAGAGGAAAAACAGCCATTTTACACCCGACAGGGATGAGCCCGAGCACCAGAGGAAAAACAGCCATTTTACACCCGACAGGGATGAGCCCGAGCACCAGAGAAAAACAGCCATTTTACACCCGACAGGGATGAGCCCGAGCACCAGAAGAAAAACAGCCATTTTACACCCGACAGGGATGAGCCCGAGCACCAGAGAAAAACAGCCATTTTACACCCGACAGGGATGAGCACGAGCACCAGAGAAAAACAGCTCATCTAAATCAAAATCTATATAAAAAAGGCAAAGCAGAGAAGATACTAACTAATGGTACCAAGGAGAAGGTATGGCAGAGAGATCCAGAACCTTCCCTCAGAAAGCCTCATTCTCATTGTGAAAATATGGGTGGTGTGAGGGGGCTGGGGGGTTCCTGGGTGAAATCATACACTGGGCCACATATGTTGCCTGCCTATCCAGTTCTCTCTCAGCGGCCAAGGCCCTTTGTCTGGGCCTCTAATGAGCATTGTGGAGACCTGGGCTGAGGGCTGCAAAACAATGCCAGAAGCAGCCGTTGGATTGAGAACAGTAAGGACCTTTTGTAAACGTGCACCTTTTGTTGCTACAAAATAAGATCTAAGTGGCACTCAAGCTGTAGTTTGGGTCCCTGGCCTCAACCCTGCCCGTCCTTTTCATCTTATTTCTGCTACTTCAATATCCTGTTTCTTTTCAGTTAGGAGCTGAAAGGACCTACAGCAACGGTTCAGAGGTTTGAGGAGGGTGAATGAAGGTGGTGGAGGAGAGGATGAGGGCAAGTGATTGGGGGAAAGAGGGTTGAAGCAAGGCGGTTTGAGACCGAGAGAGGACAGTAGTTGGATGTGGAGCATGGTTCTTGTGTTGATCTTTGGATGGTTGTCAACAAGAGGAGGTGGGGCCTATCGAGGGATGGTGGTTGATTGGAGGTGAGGAGGAGCAAAGAAACAGAAATAGTTTTTCTTCCACAGGTTGAGAGGTGGGGGGGTGAATAGGGTCATTTCCTATCACCCCGCCGGTCTTTACACCCTCAGTAGAGCATGATGGAGAGGCAGCAGCTGAGAAGGTGAGGGAGGGGACACCTGGAGGGGGAAGGGTTCAGTCTGTTTTAACTAGCTTCTTTCCCTCATTAACTTTCCTTTATGATCAATGATCTAGCAGGACGAGACAGGTGGAAGCAATATGGTGGAATGCTATCCAATCCTTTGAACCCTCACTGGTAATGAAGGACAGCATGCCATTTTAGCACATTTGGAGTATTGATACAGCTACTGGGATTTGACTCCAGACAGCACTCCCCACGAGGGCAGTAGGGGGGATGGAGGGGTCAGAGGTGGGACAGTGAGACGGTTCTAGGAAGGAATAAGAGAAAGTGTAGTTGGGCCTGTAATAGCCTATCACTGTCATGCTGTTCCTTTAATAACCCTCAAATCAATTTCCGCAGCCCCACAGAAGTCAAATTAGCATAATTAAAATCCCCATAAGAAAATGTCCGTTTAAGATAGATATGCAGAGGGTTTGTTGTTACATGGCCTAAGTCTCAATCCACCAAATCCACCGCTGTCGGCCTTCCGCATCTTTGGTGAAAGGTGGAGGAGCTACAGCGGTGTTTGTCAGACCACGAGACATCACGGAAATAGTCTTCTCACAAAAACGTCTGTAGCGTCGAACGGTTTGGCCTTCAAACTATTACGAGCCCTTTATGGATTGGTGAGACTCATGAACAGCACCTACCGAAAGCGTTCACATTTTGTTGTATGACAGCCTGAACATTTATTAAATTGAGATTGTGTCACCGATCTACACATTATAGACCATAGTGTCAAAGTTAATTTAAAAAACATTCAGAAAAAATGTAAACATGAAGTCCTGAATCAAAAACTATTCAAGCCCTTTGTTATGGCAAGCCTAAATAAATTCAGGAGTAAACATTTGAACTGCATGGACTCACTCTGTGTACAATGGTGTTTAACATGACTTGAATGACTACCCTCATACCCCTCTGTTCCCCACACACACGTCATGTCCCTGCATTTCAATAACCAAAAAATACAACTAAATGTAGGTCAATCGCTCAGCCCTACTGTCTAGCAATGATCAACAACCAACATGACAGAGCTTGAAGACTTTTTCAAAGAATATTGTGCAATCCAGGCGTGCAAAGCTCTTAGAGATTTACCCAGACAGACTCACAGCTGTAGTCGCTGAAAAAGGTGATTCTACTAACATGTATTGACTCAGGAGGTTGAATAATCAAGTTACGTTTTATTTTCATACATTTTTACAAATGTTGGAATTTTTCTTCTACTTTGACAGTGTATTGTGTAGATCATTGATACACACAAAAAAGAACAAAGACAATTCAATCGATCTCCCACCTCGTAACAACAAATTAGAAAAAAGCCAAGGGGTGTGAATACTTTCTGAAGGCATTGTACATGTTGGTTGTTTTGCTCTGCGACCCCCACAAGCATCATGTGACCCCTCCCGAGTCGGTACCGCCGATCTGCTGTCTGAACGGTTTGGCGAACAAACTATTATGACCCCTCTATGGAAAGGTGAGTCTCTCACAAACATGTTGGTTGTTCTGCTATAGAACGCCCACACGCCCCACCTGAAGGTAGCCCAGTACCAGTTTAAAAAATGAATGAATTACAGATTAATTTTTTTATTTCACCTTTATTTAACTATGCAAGTCAGTTAAGAACAAATTCTTATTTTCAATGACGGCCTAGGAACAGTGGGTTAACTGCCTGTTCAGGGGCAGAACGACAGATTTGTACCTTGTGTGCTCGTGGGTTTGAACTTCCGGTTACTAGTCCAACGCTCTAACCATTAGGCTACCCTGCCGCCCCAGGGATAAGTAGAGGAAAGGTAGATGTTGACCAATTTTGATCGTATTGGTTACATATGAAGAACAATGCTGTTGTACGATCACCGAGGTCACCTGAAGACCATTTTGACTGAAATGATTAAATGTTTGTACCATCCCTCGGCTTTATTTTAAAAAATGGGTCGTGGATGGGTATTCCAGCATGACAATGACCCAAAACACACGGCCAAGGCAACAAAGGAGTGGCTCAAGAAGAAGCACAATAACTTGTTGATGCATCCATCCCGTTACCGGGACCATTTCAAATGGGAGCCACAAACCGTCAGTGCATATTGACTTTATTTTTGTATTAAAACCAAAGGGCTAGTCTTACCAGTGCCTCCGAACTGGCTGCTGGCTAGAGTGGTGGGCCTGTTCTTCCCATTCAACACCGGAGGTGCAAACATCTGAAACGTAGACAGACACAGGGTCAAAAACATTCAACCAGAGACACGGGCTCAAAAACATTCAACCAGAGACACAGGGTCAAAAACATTCAACCAGAGACACAGGGTCAAAAACATTCAACCAGAGACACAGGGTCAAAAACATTCAACCAGAGACACAGGGTCAAAAACATTCAACCAGAGACACGGGCTCAAAAACATTCAACCAGAGACACAGGGTCAAAAACATTCAACCAGAGACATGGGGTCAAAAACATTCAACCAGAGATGGGGTCAAAAACATTCAACCAGAGACATGGGGTCAAAAACATTCAACCAGAGACATGGGGTCAAAAACATTCAACCAGAGACATGGGGTCAAAAACATTCAACCAGAGACATGGGGTCAAAAACATTCAACCAGAGATGGGGTCAAAAAAAACTGCACCGAAGTCTTAAAAAATATTTTAAAAATAGCAGAAGTCTCCTTTTGGTATCTATGCTTTGGGAAATGTCTACCTTGTGGCTAAACACTTCATCATTAGTAGTCACCTTCACTAGACTACAGGAACCCAAGCTGCTTACTTAATTAATAGACAAAGTACATTTAACCAATATGGCACGAGGGGGTGTGGTATATGGCCAATACACCATGGCTAAGGGCTGTTCTTATGCACGACGCAACATGGAGTGTCTTAGCCGTGGTATATTGGCCATATATCACAAACCCACAAGGTGCCTTATTGCTATTATAAACTGGTTACCAACGTAATTAGAGCTGTAAAAATACATTTTGTCATACCTGTGGTATGCAGGCTGATTTACCATGGCTTTCAGCCAATCAGCATTCAGGGCTCTAACCACCCAGATATAATAACTTATACTACACCTCTGATGTTACATTGTTTGGTGCTAGGTGCCAATTTAACCTATCCGATAGAAGGATTTAGTCATTCTCAGTTACAACAGACTCCAGCAGCTGTCAACTGTGGGAAGCAATCTAAACATGCCAAGCTTGGGCTGACTCATTGATGCGAGTGACTCACAACAACTGCCCAATGACAACACAGACTGATTGATACCATGCTATTCTTCCACTTATGTACCAACCCATTATCTCAAATAATACAACAAAGCCCATGCACTCAAGTGCTCCACAACTTTCATTTCTTTATAGTAACAAGATTCAAATGGCTCTTCGGCATGTCTATCTTGATGTGTGTAGAGAAACACTGTCTTGTTTATACAATAGAAAGCATAGGTTGCAGCAATTCAGTTTTTGCTGCCCATCCCTTCATAAGATATGACGTATATTTGACTACAAACAACCTATTACTTTCTTGAAGGAAGTGTTCTGAACAAAGATTCTAGCATTATGGTCTAAGATATTGTAGGGCTGTTGACAGCCAAGATCTCTTACCGCGCTGAAATCCAGCAGGTCGCTGAGCTCCTTGTCTGTCCCCACTGTAGCCATTCTCTGCTGCTGTTCCTTAGTCCCTCACAGTCTCAGCAACTGACTAGGGAGAGGGGAGAGGACTGTCATTTTGTCAAGTCTGGATTAAGGTACAAATAGTTTAAATGGACAGAAGACAAGAATCACAGTGTGACAAAAGTGTGAAGTCAAATCCTACTCGATTGATTCCTGTGGAAAGGGTACATTTTCTGTTTCATGATTCAAATCCACCCCCCAAAAAATTGCTTATACTGACATCAATATTCCTCTTTACAAACAATTAAATTGATTGCAACCACTTGTTTTACTGTGTGGTTGGTTAGACCTCTATTTGAAATGGATACACCACATTACAATGTCCCTTGGCAGAACATCACTTCACATTTGGGAGTGCATGTAGGAGGTGTTTCGTGATAAGAGACCTTCTCTGAGACCTGAAGACTCAAGTTTGCTCCCTGAGCAAACAAGGTGCTCCCATAAATAGGCTTTAGCCCAGTGGGCTAAAACGGTCTTTACGCGAAGGTGTATGTGGTCTGTTTGATACCCAGTCGGCCACATTAAATGCATAGAGCAGAGTAACTCATTACGTCATGATGTAAATATCATCAGCATTGAGTCATCGTGATGTCACACACATCATTCAAGGGTCTCCAAGTGGATAACATGGCACAAATATAGCATTTACATTTTAGTCATATAGCAGACGCCCCTATCCAAAGCAACTAACAGTTAGGTTAACCTAAGATGAATGCACTAAGGTTAAGATAGCTATGTGGTTGTCCCACTTGGTTATCTAGCCTGCTAGTTATTTCACTGCTACCAGGGTTATCCTCATGTTATTGAATTAGATGCTGTAAATATCTCCCATTCATTTAAGATTGTGGCCTGCAGATTTGTGCTACATAGCTCAATCTATAAAACAGGACTTCCTTTTGAGGTACAGAAACTACTGACAAACTTACACTCTGAGATGAGCTTCTACAGCACTGCTTCAATCACTGGGTAATACAGGTTGAGAGCCTTAATCCAAATCTAGTGTTACATTCATTCTGAGTTTCCCCTGTCCTAGCCCACAGCAGACACACTAAGTGGAGTACAACTTCTGATTACACCACAAGGCCAATAGTCGACTTTGTCCTCCCTGCTGGCTGCCTTGGCAACCTCAGAAACTAACCTGTTGGAAGATAATTTCTCACCAACAAGCCACAGCATCAAAGGCTATTACATTCTGTATGAAATGCCACACCAGTAACCCCAGATACCTAAGGGGAAAAACAAACCTAGTTATTTTCTGTTTCACAACCTTTTCCTGTTTGTACCTGATGAACACAACATAGGTCTGAAGTGCCTTCTCATAAACTTTAGACAGAGTTTCCAGGGTAAATGTGACAAGACATCAATATAGAGATCAAAAACTATGATTTGGGGGATCTATACAACAATTAATCCAAAGATTGACATATCTGACATGTATCTAATAGAACAATTGAGAAATAATTAATCAGTTGGCATGTCCATGACATCTTGGCCTTACCTCCTTTATCTGCAAGTTCTACAAAGCAAACATTGGTGTCATATGAAGCTTGACCGCTTGCTCTGTAATATGAGTTGTATTTTGATTTAAATAACAATTTTCAGAATATTGAAAAATAAACATGAATAATGAAAACACTATTTTTGATTTGGCAAATTTGACATAATATACTCAACGGGAATATCAAAGTCCCAGAGTGGGATCTCTGCTACTTTTAGCATTATGATCCAGTTTGCAAGCATTACCAACAGGGTGAATGTGAAAATGGATTCAAAATGGTTGCCCTCTGCTGGTGATTTGCAGAATGTGCAATGATGCAGGTAAAAGGAGGGCTGTGATTGGTTACATTGCCTACTATGCCAATTTCTCTGTATAAAATGGGCAGTTACTTGAAAACTGGCAGAGACCTCACTCTGGAACTTTGATATGCCTGTAGTAGAGTATATTATGTTCAACAATATATTAGGAAAATATACCAAATAAAGCAACTATTTTTTTCTATATGCATATTTGTCCATATTCATAAATGAATGTAAGAAAATTCTTGAAATCAATATACAACTCATATTTCAGAGCAAGTTTAGCAAAGCTTCAATTTGTGCCTTGTAGCACTTATAGAGGAACCATTATGGAGTCTTAGAGACCTGGGAAAGGTCAAAATGTAACAACCATCTGAGACCCTGACATTCATTTTTGTCATCTCTTATGGTACACGTGTTTTTGGTCCGTAACTCTAAGGCCATACATGCCGCTGCGTTAGGTTCTGCTGTACCGTTGAGATGACATTCTGAGCTTTTAATATAATAATAAACACCATTTAGCAGAGACTTTTATCCAAAGTGACTTATTCATGCATGAATTTTTATTTAGCCCATGGGTAGTCCTGGGGATCGAACCCACTATCCTGATGTTACAAACGTCATGCTCTATCAACTGAGCTACAGAGGACTACAATATTACGTGTTGGGGTGTCACCCTGATAAAACAAATAATATGCTTCTTCAAAATGGCTACCATCACAATTGGCACATTTTATGTAAATGTGTATAATTGTGTAATCATATTTTTTGTGAGTTTGATATTGAAATTGTTTCTCATAAGTAAATATCTCAGGAACAGTTTGAGTTTTCAGAGCAGTGTAATATATTTGTACATTAAATAAGAGCTTGTAGTCCTCTGTAGTGGACATGAGGATGCGGCAAACTGGTTTTTATTTATTTTTTAAAAACCTACTGTCCTCATTTAGTTAAATGTTAGAAGTACCATATTTACTATTAGAGTCCTAATGGCCACTGCTCTTCTTTTGTCCTGGTTTGGTGAGGATTCACCCTGTAGTAACTTAAGGTTTAGACTACCAAATCTGTGTTCCATAATCAACCTACACCATCATCGAAGTTATGAACAGCTCAGGCGTTGACAAGCACTGGGTTCTGGTTGTGTGTGAATGGATTGATAGACTTCAGACATATCAATAGAGCAAGAATGAGTGACCAATGTGTGCCTTCCCTCAGGCAGGCAGCAACTCATGGCCAAGGGCCAACACACAGTGAGGTGCAAAGAACATGAGGGGCCACATACAAAACTCAGTTTGGGCTCCTTATAAAATGTTTAACTGTTGGCAATGTTATCACAAATAGGGTATAAGTACCCTTCTAGGGACAGATCGAAAAGTAGTGTGGGGAGAGGTGGTCCAAAATAGGGGAGGGCAGTGCGTTTATTCCCTGGTTTACATTCACTCTCCAGCTTATATAATACAGCGGACACCTAAGCATGCAATGCCCTGATACATTTACTACTCAAATCTCTGAAGCTGAAAGGTGAAGTGGACAATTATTGTTTTAGGAAAGTAGGCTATAAATCAAATGATACACATTGAAATACAAGTAATAGTGTTTTTGGAGATGTGTTATAGGCTGTTAAGGACACATTAATGTGGCTCATTTGGCCACTATCCCTTGTTTATTGAATGCGCTGGCTGTGCCAGGTCAGAACTGAAAGCATACGGATGTCTGGTACATTTTTCAAATGTCCAGTAAATAAAAATATTCCCCGTCTTGCTGTCTGGTGGCAAATTTCCTATAACGGCACATTGTTTTTATGAAGAATCTGTCGCCAACTGGATGGAAACCTAGCAAGTGCACAAGTCCAGTGTCACTTTGATGATGCTGCACATCATGGTTCATCAGCAGCTACCAGACAAACAAGCTTGTAGGAATTGTACTTCAACTCCCCCCTCATACTCATCTGGAGGTTGAGCATAATGTTTTATTCATCTCTGTAATTGTATTCATGTAAAAAATAATAATTGGAACCACAATTAAAATAAGTGTGACTTATTGTGCAATCCCGGTCACTTGAAAAAAATCTTTGAAATCAATCCAAACTGTGCAGCGGCCAATTGATGAATAGAAAGAGATATTGGTTACAAAACTCCAACAATTTTAATGACATTCAGAGCTTATCAAGCCAAGTCTTCTATACTGAGTAAGAATACAAGGTAGGGATGGATATTTTTCTGTTTGTCGAGAATGACAATCTATTTATTGGCATGTTGAAAACCCAAACCATAATATTGAAGCGCCCGATGTCTGTATGCTTTGTTTATTGGTTGTGTGGTGCATTGGCACAGAAACCTGTTGGTGGAAAACATCATTAGAAATATAACATCAAAATATCTCATAGCTGATCATTTTCTACAGCCTGCTCTGATCATAGTTTAATGAAACCGGCAGAGAGAGTGAGCTCGCCTGTGAACCCCCAACCTTCTGGCCCGTAGCCCTGTGTGGCAGCGACTGCGCCACAAAAGTGGCAAAGTCGATATCCACGTTTATAAACACAGGTTCACTAGTAATTGTACATTTTGGTTGTAAACATTATTTTGAGTTAATGTTTTTTTTTTGGGGGGGGGGGGGTCAATTTCACTGTACAAAAGGGACAGCAATGTGAAAATATTTTTTTACGTTGGGAGGGGCAACAACAAAAAAATGTATGACACCTTGAGCTGGACCAGCCCTTCCCCTCCAGTAAATGTCGATCTGTCCCTTAGAAATCACAATCATTGTGTTTTTAAGGGACATGACTATAGTATATGGAGCACACTGAAGCATGCATTTCTATTGAACATGAATGTATTATGATCTCGTTGATTGGTTCAGAAAGTCAAGTTGCAACAGAATTAACAGTTGCCTGACATTTCTCTGGATGTCCCATTCCCATATCTTCTGGCCCTCGACTTCGGAGAATGTAAATAGTTGTTGCTGATTGTGACGGAATCCCCAGAGTGCAGGTTTTACCATAACAACGAACGCGTTATGTCAACACAGACTATTTCGTCAAATTCGTGCTTTTTAGATGGGTGAGAACCCGGTTGTTAAGTAGCTTCGAATACACTTAAAACAAAGAGTCAGGCCCTGGCAAAGTTTGTGATGAAGGCTAGAACAAAGGAGTATGCGTCGCTCTCTTTGGGTATCAAATTCAACGGACCTATGATGAAAAATCGAAGTAAGAATTTCAGAACCGTGCGTAAAATATTTTCACGTCTTTTTTTTTTTTATGTTCAAGGGGTTCAGAACGGGGGGGGGGGGGAGGATTTCCTGCCAAATGTGAAATAAACAGTGGAAAATATTGAGCACATAATTGGAAATTGAGAGAAATTTTAACATTTACTTCATAATACACATAAGACGTACAACACCAAACAACCTATTTGACCCATACATTTGAGACAAGCGTGCATTTCTGGGCGCAACTTTCCTCTGCACCACGAAGTTTCTCTAAATATTTTACAAAAGTTTTGAACCTTCGAAAAAAAATGTGGCTTGTTATTCAATAAAATATTAATACAGACAATGCAATAGTATCACTGCGAGAATTTTGCCGTTCGAACGGGCATGTTAGGTTACTTTTAAACTTTACAATGTTGCGCAAAGTGAACAAAGAAGTATTTTCCCACAAGGCTGCAAGTACTGCCTAACTGCTGCACGCTCGCTCCCGTTGCCCAGGCCGGACAAAACTCAAGACCCCGCTTTCTCCGCCCGTGCTACTCACACAACTCAAAATTATTTGCTAAAGTTGGTCAATGCCCCTGCAAAACCGTAATATAACTCACAAATGTACGGCGTGTGATGAGGTTATATTTACCTTTCAGTAACCTCTATTCAATTATGTGGCATCCAACGGGAAAAAATGAACGCCTGGAGTAGAGAGAAAAACATAAAGTTGGGGATAGATTCCCTCTCCGTACTCCGGACTGTAGACGAAGACCGAACGACGATATCGTGTGTTCTACCAAACCCTTGGTTCGTTATACAGTCCACGTCACGAAAATGAAACAATGTTTGCAAATAGATTCATAACTCTTGTGATATATCATGCGATTATTTTAGTTGCTACAATTGTAACCATTTCATCTTCCGAGTAGACATTTTAACAGCCTCCACATTGTCGGTTCCAAAAGAGTATCCCTCCGCGGCGTACGAGAACGTTAAATGACCAGCGGTGTCCTATTTCAAACGCCCTACAACCAGACACACATTTTTGATAACAATCCTGTAACAATTTTATATGGAGATCAACTCAAATATAGTACAGCATCAGTGTAATTGTCGATGCATTAAAATGTCAGATTTTTTTTATCGCAAGCCATGAGAACTACGTTGATTTGCGGAAGGAGACCTCGGAAAACTGAAGAGTGACAGACCAGAAACAGTGCGAGATGGAATGATAATAGGCTACCGCAGACGCACAACCAATGGTATGCCACAACAATCTGATTGACAGCAAGAAGGTCCAAATATATATCGACAGTATTCGGTGGGCCTGCCTCCAATGTTACCCCATCAAGTATCTGCCAAGGACAGCGTTTGATTAATGTTTTTAACAGCAACAACGGTGCATAAATGGATGATGCAGTTATTGATGAAGTCTATTATTCAACTTGAAAACTATTGCAAAATATACATCCTCATATTAGGTACAACAACAAGCAACACATGTATATTTTTCCACGGGGCTTATACAATTCAGTCGAAGAATTCTGTAAAAAAACAAAAAAACAAAACATAAACCTTAGGTAATGTTGGTGTTCAGATTAGTAGTCTCCTAATTAATTTAATCCATTATAGGCCTAATTTGATGTACAAACATATCCTATCCTTTAGTGAAATATTATTGTGGAGGTAGGGACATAACATCTATGATATAAGATTACATGGATACAGATTGTAAACATTTAATTAACAATCATAATCTAGCCTACCGGTATTCTTATTTTCTTTTGCACAAAATTATATGAGGAGGGAGATCAGGGTTAGGATTGCTGCTTTTCTTGTGTGTGTGTGTGCGTGCATGCGTGCGTGCGTGCGTGTGTGCGTGTGTGTGTGAGAGAGAGCATGTGTGTGTGTGTGTGTGTGTCACAGAAAACAGCGTTCGACAAATGGCTCCACCTCGGTGGCGTGAAAGTGTGGTTGAAGGTTTAAAAGTACAGACTGCAGCAGCATTTGGCTTTTACATCGACCCTTTGTGGAAACAGCTTGTGAGCTCAGGAGTCTTATGCATCAGCAGAGAAAATAACACAGTATTTTTCCTTTCTGCAACCAAATCTTGACCTGACACACAGAGAGAGGACTAACCATGCCAAGTAGCCCTAGCTTATGACTTAGTAGACTCTGAGAGGTGAAGAATTAGTGGACAAGACCAGGGACCACAGTAAGACTGTATAGCGTGGGGGGTAGGGAAACTATATGGCCAGCAACATACTGTATACCATGTGTTATAAAGAACAGGAGGGAGGGAGGGAGGTAGAGAGCGAGTGAGCAACAGAGAGGGAGAAAAAGGGGAGACCACTTAAATTGACTATTTTTTTATGTGCCAAGGAGTACATATCACAGGGAAAGGTGTTTAACAGTTCTATTACTGTGATGAGTTATTAATTAATATAGAATATTCTGGGCTATCATCCTCTATTTGGGATGAGGATGAGACTTTTGTGACTGACAATATTTCAATTTTAATATTTATTCTTTGAAGTGTGTCATCACAATCTTTTTCAAAGGCCATATTCTGACCCCATTTGTATCATTGAGACTTAAGTCACTATAAGCCCACGATGATAAACCCACTAATGGTGTTGGCCGTTGGCTTAAACCCAAGACCCCTGTCATTATTATTTGTGTCCATCAGTAGTCAAAGGAGTTAGAAGTTTGGATGATTGTAGTGTACCCTCCACAGCGGGAAGTAGTCCATAATTAATTGCCTGAATGAACCAAAGCTTCATCAGTTGAGGTGGGGTCGGGCACTAAGTAGCCTAACTAACAGCTGGGTCCGACATGAAGTGTGTATAGTATAGTGTGTGTGTGTGTGTGTGTGTGTGTGTGTTAAAAAAAGGAGAACGAGAGAGCCTGGTTTTTCCCTTTGGTTTGTAGAGGCAATGACATGTGATACAGACTCAGGACTCGGCACCTGGTCCTCGTGAAATGAGTCTTTTGGTGGTAAAACAAACAAACACAGCATGTGTCTGCGGGTCATATAGTGTGTATGTGTGTTTCAAGATAACATTTTTTTTTTAAGGTATTGAGTTGAACTGCAGTACCAGTCAGAGGTTTGGACACACCTACTCATTCAAGGGTTTTTCTTTATTTTTACTATTTTCGACATTGTAGAATAATAGTGAACACATCAAAACTATTAAATAACACATATGGAATCATGTAGAAATAAAAAAGTGTTAAACATCAAAATATATTTTAGATTCGTCAAAGTATACAACCTGGAGTTGTGTTTTGGGTCATTGTCCCGTTAAAAAATAAATGATAGTTCCACTAAGCGCAAACCAGATGGGATGGTGTATTGCTGCAGAATGTTGTGGTAGCCATGATGGTTAAGTGGGCCTTGAATTCTAAATAAATCACTGACAGTGTCACCAGTAAAACACCCTCACACAATCACACCTCTTCCTCCATGCTTCATGGTGGGTACCACACACATAAAGATATCCTCCGTTCACCTACTCCGTTGCACAAAGACACAGCGGTTGACTTGTTTAACACTTTTTTGGTTACTACATGATGCCATATGTGTTATTTCATAGTTTTGATGTCTTCACTATTATTTTACAATGTAGAAATGAGTAGGTGTGTCCAAACGTTTAACTGGTACTGTACATCTGATCCAGGCTTCACGAGAACCCAGAGCCCACCACACGTGTAGCTTCACAGACCCACAATGAGATGTTCACCTCGTTTTCCTTTTATTTAATTTCACCTTTATTCAACCAGGTAGGCTAGTTGAGAACAAGTTCTGATTTACAACTGCGACCTGGCCAAGACAAAGCAAAGCAGTTCGACACATACAACAACACAGAGTTACACATGGAATAAACAAACATACAGTCAATAATACAGTAGAAAAAGTCTACAGTGTGTGCAAATGAGGAAAGATAAGGCAGGTAAGGCAATAAATAGGTCATAGTGGCAAAGTAATTACAATATAGCAATTAAACGCTGGAGTGATAGATGTGCAGAAGATGAATGTGCAAGTAGAGATACTGGGGTGCAAAGGAGCAAAATAAATAAATAAATACAGTATGGGGATGAGATAGTTGGATGGGCTATGTACAGGTGCAGTGATCTGTGAGCTGCTCTGACAGCTGGTGCTTAAAGTTAGTGAGGGAGATATGAATCTCCAGCTTCAGTATTTATGCAATTCGTTCCAGTCATTGGCAGTAGAGAACTGGAAGGAAAGGCGGCCAAAGGAGGAATTGGCTTTGGGGGTGAAGCATGTGCTACGGGTGGGTGCTGCTATGGTGACCAGTGAGCTGAGATAAGACAGGGCTTTACCTAGCAAAGACTTGAAGATGACCTGGAGCCAGTGGATTTGGCGACGAGTATGAAGCGAGGGCCAGCCAACGAGAGCGTACAGGTCGCAGTGGTGGGTAGTATATGGGGCTTTGGTGACAAAACGGATGGCACTGTGATGGACTGCATCCAATTTGTTGAGTAGAGTGTTGGAGGCTATTTCATAAATGACATCACCGAAGTCGAATGGATCGGTAGGATGGTCAGTTTTACGAGGGTATGTTTGGCAGCATGAGTGAAGGATGCTTTGTTGCGAAATAGGAAGCAAATTCTAGATTTAATTTTGGATTTGAGATGCTTAATGTGAATCTAGAGGGAGAGTATACAGTCTAACCAGACACATAGGTATTTGTAGTTGTCCACATTTTCTAAGTCAGAACCGTCCATGGTAGTGATGCTGGACGGGCGGGCAGGTGCAGGCAGCGATCGGTTGAAGAGCATGCATTTAGTTTTACTTGCATTTAAGAGCAGTTGGAGGCCACGGAAGGAGATTTCTATGGCATTGAAGCTCATCTGGAGATTAGTTAACACAGTGTCCAAAGAAGGGCCAGAAGTATACAGAATGGTGTCGTCTGCGTAGAGGTGGATCAGAGAATCACCAGCAGCAAGAGCGACATCATTGATGTATACAGACCTGCTCTTTCTCACCCTTACGTCCTGACTACTGTGCTGAAGTTGTATTGATCTGTATTGTTATGCTGATTCGAAGTTGATGTTATCGCTGTTATACATTTTCAGATATAATTGCCTCCCCATACAGCTATGGTCAGTTAATGACAAAAGGTTACCATGTCCCAGATTTACTAGACTGTGGGAAGGTCTTACCACTTCTTCTGTAAAAACGTGAAAGATTGTTTTTATATAAGTAGAGCAATATTTGCACTGCAGCAACATTGCACTGTGGTATGGTTTACCTATAGGCTTACGCAAAGGTACGAAAAGCTATTTTGAGCGAGGAACCCCGTCTTCCTAACCCTAAAGCACCCTCTTCTCCACCTACGCTTTCACTGGGCTCCCTCTCTCTCCACTCACAACTCTCTTCTCTCCGTGGTAGGCCCCGGTGCAGCCACCCACGCATCAGGTACAGTGTGCACAACCTGGGGCTTCCTGAAACGTGACTATGGTTTCCTGTTTCCTGTAACAAAACACAAAATACTCCCAGTAGTACAAATCTAGGACCAGCCCGTCATAATCACTGCTAGAATCAGTTATTATGAAAAACAAACCAAAAAACATATCTTAGGTCAGTGCATAAGGGCAATTTAATTTTAAAGCAACACAATGACCTCTATTGTGAGTTTTGTAAGGAGGTGTTGTTACCATAAGATCCAAGTGAACAACAGAGAGATAGAAAGAGAGATGGGTGGGGTGAAGGCTAAGTCAGGAGAGAGTGATACAGTACATTGTGTGAGCGATGGGCAGGGAGGGAGAGAGAATTAGGTGTGTCAAGGGAGCACGGAAACAACAATAACAGCAGTGTGTCTGCCCATGTGTGAAGTTACTGCTTGCCAAAAATATCAAAATAACATCCTTCGTGCTCCACGACACATATGCTGCCACTGCAAACCCCCCTGCCTAGGGTACCTCACGTTCTCTTTTTCTCTCCCTCTCTAACTCAACGGGGGTCAAAAGCATCACCGTTAACCAGCATGCATCTCTCATGCTCCCCGTGGCGAGCATGGCTAGCGCCACGCTGTGTGTTTGGTGATGATGTGCGTTAGTCACTGTTAAACAACAACCACACCCATCCCTCTCTGACAGAGACATTCTGTCATGACAATAAATCAAAGCATTAATCTACTTTTCATTCATCCATCTAAGCATTCATTCACTCATTCATGATGGACCCCCATTACCCTTTCCGGTTTACACAGAACGTGAATAGAGGTGCAATATACCTCTCTCTACTCTTCTCCATCTCTCTTTTCTCTCTTTTTTTACTAGTCTTTTTCTCATCTCCCCCTCCCCCTTTCTTGCAGATTGGAATTCATTAGCAATCAAAGAGCCACTGACGAATGCAGGATCTTAATTACCCTCTCATTTGCATATTTGCATATTAATCACTGCAGACTTTGCTGTTTTACTGCCGCAGTGTCTTAGAGCCCCCCCAAATCTCCCTCACAGCCCCCCACCTCTCCAAGTTCTAGACCTGCCCCCCACCACACCCAAACGTGCATACACACACAAAGACATATACAAAAACCTGCACACACACACTGCTACAATCTGAGCTCTCGAAGCTTTAGACTTGTCCCCTACAACCTCAACACAAGCATACACACACACACACACACACGCACGCACACACACACACACACACACACACACACACACACACACACACACACACACACACACACACACACACACCAGTGGAGGCTGGTGGGAGGAGCTATAGGAGGACGGGCTCATTGTAATGGCTGGAATGGAATAAATGGAACAGTATCAAACATATGGAAACCACATGTATGATTCTGTTCCATTTCAACCATTACAATGAGCCCGTCCTCCTATAGCTCCTCCCAGCAGCTTCCACTGACACACGCACAAGTGCGAGAAGGCAAACACGCACACACACACAAACACACAACCAGAATGTTATTAACGCAGCACATAGCTAAGGTAGGCTGTGGGGAATTTGTTGAATCTGACATGCCTTTGCTTCTCATGACTCTACTAAAGTGGCCTTTAAAGGAAATATGATGAAGTTGTTCCTAGACCAGAGGTGTCAAACTCATTTTGCACTGGGGGCCACATTCGGTCTTCAACAAGGTCCAGGAGGTCCACACTGAAATGTTATATTTCCTCACCGTCAAAATGAACAAAAGATAATAATCTATCCATCATTTTTACTCCTTGACTGTTTAGCTTTCAATTCTGTGATTATTAGTGAGCTGGACAGTCAAGGAACTGTATATATGTAGGCCCATTAGCATTTCTACAGTTTCAATTTGGTTTAAGTGATTTTAAGGTATGAGTTAATGCCCCCTCAAAGTATAAATATGTACATATTTTTTATTCAAACCACCCACGGGCTGTGTGTTTGACACCCCTGTTTTAGACACGAATCTAAAGTCAGATTTGCAGTTTTCCCCTCTTGGGAAACTGGTCCTATATCTGTGCCTGAGGGGTAATTCTACCCTAAGCGCCTCTGACGATGCCTATGAATTTCTATACTGCCCCCTAGTGGTGGCATGAGTGTTATGCTTCCCGAAGAGCACAATAAGAGTCCCGTGTTCCGTTGTGACAACACATACCATTTATTGACAATTATGACTTACAAAGACAAAGCTTAGACGGTTTTGCCGTGGGACAAACCATTCCTAGTTTTTAAACGTTATTTAGAAGAAATACACAAAATTAACCAAAGAAAGCAGCGAAAGGCCCTTAACCCCCCCAGGATACAGAAATGCACTTATTTCAATGGCATATCCATACCCTGCTGTATGTGTGTGTGTATGTATATACAGTGGGGCAAAAAAGTATTTAGTCAGCCACCAATTGTGCAAGTTCTCCCACTTAAAAAGATGAGAGGCCTGTAATTTTCATCATAGGTACACTTCAACTATGACAGACAAAATGAGAGAAAAAAGAATACAGAAAATCACATTGTAGGATTTTTTATTAATTTATTTGCAAATTATGGTGGAAAATAAGTATTTGGTCAATAACAAATGTTTATCTCAATACTTTGTTATATACCCTTTCTTGGCAACGACAGAGGTCAAACGTTTTCTGTAAGTCTTCACAAGGTTTTCACACACTGCATCACTGCTCTAGAGGAGATCTGCATGGAGGAATGGGCCAAAATACCAGCAACAGTGTGTGAAAACCTTGTGAAGACTAACAGAAAACGCTTGACCTCTGTCATTGCCAACAAAGGGTATATAACAAAGTATTGAGATAAACTTTTGTTATTGACCAAATACGTATTTTCCACCATAATTTGCAAATAAATTCATTAAACATCCTACAATGTGATTTTCTGGATTTTTTTCTCTCATTTTGTCTGTCATAGTTGAAGTGTACCTATGATGAAAATTACAGGCCTCTCTCATCTTTTTAAGTGGGAGAACTTGCACAATTGGTGGCTGACTAAATACTTTTTTGCCCCACTGTATTCAAGGCACAGTGCCTTGCAAAAGTATTCGGCTCCCTTGAACTTTGCGACCTTTTGCCACATTTCAGGCTTCAAACATAAAGATATAAAACTGTATTTTTTTGTGAAGAATCAACAACAAGTGGGACACAATCATGAAGTGGAACGACATTTATTGGATATTTCAAACTTTTTCAACAAATCAAAAACTGAAAAATTGGACGTGCAAAATTATTCAGCCCCTTTACTTTCAGTGCAGCAAACTCTCTCCAGAAGTTCAGTGAGGATCTCTGAATGATCCAATGTTGACCTAAATGACTAATGATGATAAATACAATCCACCTGTGTGTAATCAAGTCTCCATATAAATGCACCTGCACTGTGATAGTCTCAGAGGTCCGTTAAAAGCGCAGAGAGCATCATGAAGAACAAGGAACACACCAGGCAGGTCCGAGATACTGTTGTGAAGAAGTTTAAAGCCGGATTTGGATACAAAAAGATTTCCCAAGCTTTAAACATCCCAAGGAGCACTGTGCAAGCGATAATATTGAAATGGAAGGAGTATCAGACCACTGCAAATCTACCAAGACCTGGCCGTCCCTCTAAACTTTCAGCTCATACAAGGAGAAGACTGATCAGAGATGCAGCCAAGAGGCCCATGATCACTCTGGATGAACTGCAGAGATCTACAGCTGAGGTGGGAAACTCTGTCCATAGGACAACAATCAGTCGTATATTGCACAAATCTGGCCTTTATGGAAGAGTGGCAAAAAAAGCCATTTCTTAAAGATATCCATAAAAAGTGTCGTTTAAAGTTTGCCACAAGCCACCTGGGAGACACACCAAACATGTGGAAGAAGGTGCTCTGGTCAGATGAAACCAAAATGGAACTTTTTGGCAACAATGCAAAACGTTATGTTTGGCGTAAAAGCAACACAGCTGAACACACCATCCCCACTGTCAAACGTGGTGGTGGCAGCATCATGGTTTGGGCCTGCTTTTCTTCAGCAGGGACAGGGAAGATGGTTAAAATTGATGGGAAGATGGATGGAGCCAAATACAGGACCATTCTGGAAGAAAACCTGATGGAGTCTGCAAAAGACCTGAGACTGGGACGGAGATTTGTCTTCCAACAAGCTAATGATCCAAAACATAAAGCAAAATCTACAATGGAATGGTTCAAAAATAAACATATCCAGGCGTTAGAATGGCCAAGTCAAAGTCCAGACCTGAATCCAATCGAGAATCTGTGGAAAGAACTGAAAACTGCTGTTCACAAATGCTCTCCATCCAACCTCACTGAGCTCGAGCTGTTTTGCAAGGAGGAATGGGAAAAAATGTTCAGTCTCTCGATGTGCAAAACTGATAGACATACCCCAAGCGACTTGCAGCTGTAATCGCAGCAAAAGGTGGCGCTACAAAGTATTAACTTAAGGGGGCTGAATAATTTTGCACGCCCAATTTTTCAGTTTTTGAATTGTTAAAAAATATTGAAATATCCAATAAATGTCGTTCCACTTCATGATTGTGTCCCACTTGTTGTTGATTCTTCACAAAAAAATACAGTTTTATATCTTTATGTTTGAAGCCTGAAATGTGGCAAAAAGTCGCAAAGTTCAAGGGGGCCGAATACTTTCGCAAGGCACTGTACATCAACTCCTAATCATGATTGTTATAATACCAATTGCCTGGCAAAATGACCAATGTCACACCGTAGCTGTGGGCAATGATGTTGAGGTTACTGTAGCTGTGGGCAATGATGTTGAGGTTACTGTTCCTGCAGTGACTGACGTTGAGGTTACTGTTCCCACCGAGTGAATCGCAATTGAAAAGCTAAATAAATAAGAAACACCAAAGAATATCTTCTTGAAACAGATGAAATGTAGATGTTGTTCATACTCAGGAAACTGAAATAGGTCTTGCTCAACTTTCTGGATTTCCTGACTTGGGGGGGGGGGCATATTTCTGCATAACCTCTCTGCTCAAAAGGCTTCCAATGTTAAAGCAACCCAAAACAAGAAAAGGAGTTTAGGGGAAGTTGCAGCAGGTAGATAGACATGTCAAAACCCAAACATTTGGTGCCAACATGGTGACCTGTGAAGACTTAACTCACACAGAGCTCGGCTAGGAAGCATGTGTACATTAAGCTTCTGACCAGAGCAATCTTTCACTTTATAAATTGTCTGCTCTTCCTGGAGAATGAAGCTCCTCGATGACATCCCGTTGATACTGTAGATTACAACATCCAGACAACAAGGGGATGCAGGCTTATGTTACAGTATGATAGCTGAATCTGACAATGAGGGGTTGGCCCAACCCAACCAGTGAAGCAATCCTGATTACAGTTGTAACTGAGGGTTTGTTTCTGACATGGTTAGTAGTGCTGAGCGATTAGTGCTTTGAGGTCGGTTCAGTTATTCATTTTGATATTTGAAAAAATTGAATGCACGCTGAAATAAGGATTCACAATGATTTTAGAGGGTTTTTTAATAGAAATTCCAAAGCCTAAAATAGTGAACATTCAATTGCCAAAACCTTGAAAATATTCCATTGTCTGTCAGGTCCACATTGGGTAGACATCAATAGAAAGGGTAAATTCCAATAAAATAAAACATTTTAGTTGTGTATATTACTTAGTTTTTATCTGATTACTTGACTTTAAGGAATGAAAAATAACAGTAATCATCTCTGCTCTGGCAGTAGCAGTCCGCCAGGTCATCTAATGTTATCTATGTGCTCCCTATACTCTACTGGTTTTAGTCATCCTATTTAGCCTGCCTATGTTGCCTATACTGGAGAGCTGTCTGCTGAAAACATTTGACTAGTTCTTCAAAGTAGATAACTAACAGCGTCTGTCCCTCTCGTCATTGTGTTGTGTACATTCCTCTCTCATGATGCAGCCAGTGTGTACATAACGTAGCAGGCGTGAAAGTGTATCTGTACAGAGATCTGTATTTAATGTTGAGATGCTCATGTCACCGTCCGAATAACAGGAATCATCCCGAAGGCGTGAAGGCAGGCGACAAGCTTAGGTCCAAAATAAGCCCAAAGAAACGCATTGGGCTTATTTTGGACATATTTTGGCGAGTGACGCCTCTCGCTTCGCCACTTCCTCCCCGATAACTCCTTTCAGCCCAGCATCCCACATACTGTAGTTCTTGACTTGATTTCTCATGAGAAACAGTGATTTGGGCTCACAAAAAAAAAAAAAAAAAGAGCGTCAATTAGTTGTTTAATAACAAAAATTTTTTTTTATGAAATGTTTGTTAATCGCTCAGCACTAATGGTTCGAGAAGAGTGACTGAATGGAGGCTTTAGGGCCAGTTCATACTTGGATAACCTGAAGGAGGAGAGGTGGCTGACAAGAAAAGTGAGTGAGAGAGAGATAGATATATCTATCTATCTATGCTGCATGTCTATGTGTGCCCATTAGTCTGTATGTGTTCAGGCCGCTGCATGTCTATGTGTGCCCATTAGTCTGTATGTGTTCAGGCCGCTGCATGTCTATGTGTGCCCATTAGTCTGTATGTGTTCAGGCCGCTGCATGTCTATGTGTGCCCATTAGTCTGTATGTGTTCAGGCCGCTGCATGTCTATGTGTGCCCATTAGTCTGTATGTGTTCAGGCCGCTGCATGTCTGTTTGAGTGTGTGCTTAGTCTGCAGTGCGTGTGGGAGTGCTGGGCTGGTTCAGCCCCATGGTTTTACAGAGCCAGCCAGCGAAGTCCATCTCCTCTACCTCCGAGCGCTTGATAAAAGTGTGGTTCTGAAACAAACACAAGAGACACATGGCTCAGTACAAAGATACATCTGTGATTCAGCTAATCATGTACTGTGACATATCGATCATGTCTATCTCTTTAGTTATTATAACCATTAGCTAAGCAGCCAACA
Organism: Oncorhynchus mykiss; assembly: GCF_013265735.2. Classification (NCBI taxonomy): domain Eukaryota; kingdom Metazoa; phylum Chordata; class Actinopteri; order Salmoniformes; family Salmonidae; genus Oncorhynchus; species Oncorhynchus mykiss. The sequence goes on from NC_048572.1 coordinate 78,289,994, forward strand.
GCAAGGGACTGGAATCCAATATGGCTCGCTTTTCTGTCAGTCCCTCCCAGTGCTCTTCAGTCCAAAGGCCAACACTCACCATCAGCATCTTCAGGTCCGCCCGGTCTGCTGGGTTCTTGATGAGACTGAGGAAGCACAAGAAAGTCCCAGTAATTTCATTTAAAAAAAAAAATCTAAGATAGTGAGATCTTCTTGAACTGCAAGGTTGGTTAAGGGCTTGTTAATAAGCATTTCACGGTAAAGTCTACACTTGTTGTATTCAGCGCATGTGGCAAATAAAGTTGGATTTGATCTAATTATTAAACCAAGGCATTGTATTCATAAATCATTCATACTGAAGGGAACTCACCATCTGGTCACAAAGTCCTGGAAATCAGATGTGAATACTCCATGAGGCAGCTTGGGGGGAGGCTGTAACAAAAATCATGATCATGATCAATAACGAGCCCATCTATACACCATGCCATGGATATAACAGTAGTTTGGTCATGTTCTATTCTAGCTTCCGTTCCATGACAATCATTTGCATTCTTCTATCCATCTATGGCCATGGGGGGGATCCTCAGCAGTGTTCACCTCGTTGACGATGTAGTCCAGCAGCTCAAAGATGGCCATCGCAGGACCGTGGCCTGATTAACAGTAAAACATTATTGAGATCATCAGTACAAATATGTAAATGATCTCCATCTGCAAAAGAGGCTGTGTGTGTGTGTGTGTGTGTGTGTGTGTGTGTGTGTTCTGACCGCTGGCAGGTCTGCCCCCGGGAGGTCTGGGTCGGGGAGAGGTGCTGCTGTGCATTTCTCCCTCGGTCCCGTCCATGATGGGTCGGCCAAAGATGGCCTCCAGCTCCTTGGCGTCAGGAGGGGGGATGGGATACCGGCCGATAGACAGCTCCACCAGAGACAGCCCCATGCTCCACACATCAGACTGGACAGAGTAGTGGGTGCCCTGCAATCTCTCCGGCTGTTGGTTAGAGACACAGAGATAGATGGCTTACACACACACACACACAAACACACTCTCTCACACAAACAAACAGAATCAGGGGTACGCACCGACATGTAGGAACGTGTTCCCACGAAGGAGTTGGCCATGGAGTCTATCAGCTGGCCGCTCACGCCGAAGTCACAGAGCTTGATCTCCCCACGAGAGTTGACCAGGATATTAGAGGGCTTTACGTCTGGGGGACAGGAGGGTACATTAGACTCGGCAGGCATATTGCTAAAAACACACAGGCACAGAAGAAATGCATCTACCTATACACTGTACGTAAATTCAAATGCATAGCATCAATGTGTACCTCTGTGCATGATCTGGTGTTTCTCTCGTAGATACGCTAACCCTCTTAGAACCTGTGAAGATGATGTGAAAATGTTGCCGTTTTTGCCCAGTTTCAAGAGCACACTTGGAATTGTCAAACACTATATCTATCCTTTGGGAAACAATAGACATACATTACTATCTTCATATGTAGCTAGCTATGGTGTGTTGTAGGGTTGTGCCGACATGGCTGTATTCGTAGTTGCCAGTTGGATCGGATGATACTCATGATCGAAAAGTGTTTTAATTTGCTTAAATAGATGTTGGCAAAATACCTCCCTGCACATTCTCACTGCAAAAAAAAGCTGCAGTTTAGGAGCAGCGCACAGAGGGGTGTGTCTGTTTCCTCAATTTGCAGCGGGCAGCCTAGTTAGCTGTCATTCAGTCAGAATGAGGATCAGCATTTCATATTCTCACCTACCCTCACTCCGCTTGTTAGATATTACGCACATTGATAAACAACGTCCTCACCATGTGATTTATCATAGTAACAGGCAGCAACAATAGAAATGATCGGACTGAAAACATGCGAGGAAAACTGATCGGGTGAAATTATGAAGCGAGTGGATGGATAAATACACTATCCAATCAGAGCAGCAAGTTCAAAGTAAAGTCCACCCTTCTCTTTACATACATGCAAACTAGCCAGTTGAATTACTTAGACCATGTAGAACCTTGCACAACTGAATGACATGAGAAAGATGCTGTCACCTGAAAATTAACACCCATCACAGATAATTACAAAAAAATACTCTGATCATAATGGCATCAAAAATATTGCCCATATCCGTTACGATACTCGTTTTGTCCAACTACTTGGCACACCTCTAGTTAAATAAAAACACCCCTAGTTTTATGATACTCACAGCGATGCTGACTTTCCCCAGGATCTCCTCAGGGATCCTCCTGGCCTCCTTCAGCACCTGGTCCAGAGAGCCCCCATCCTGCAGGGAGAGAGGAGAGCCACTCAATCACAACCACCTGACATAAACACTTCACAGTATGACACGGTCTGAGTCTACCTGCATTACAACTTTACTATCTCAACCCTACTCCCCAAAATGATTGAACTTGCTCTTGAAAGACACCCTCTCTCACCCCCACCCTCTCTCACCCCCACCCTTTACCATGTGTTCCATGCAGATGCTGATCTCTCCATCGCTGTAGAAGGACCCGTAGAAACTAACGATGTAGGGAGAATTACACTCATGTAGCAACTGAGGGAGACCGAGAGAGGTGGGTTTAAACACATAAGGAATACTCTTGTTTAAGGATTGATTTGGTTTAAACATGATATTGATAATGCTAAATTAAATAACAAAAGCAGGACCTGTAGCTCTCTGATGATCTGGTTCCTGATGGCTGGCTTGATCTCCAGATGGATCAGCTGAGGGAGGATGAATGCAATACATACACACCAAAAATCAATATGTCTTTGTCTCATCACTAATGGCCATAAGTACGCTGGTTTTACTGGTTCAAAATGGCCACCTTAATTGTTTTACTACCATTACAGTAATATGTGCCTAGTCTTTTCTTGTGAACAATTGTTATTACTGGATCACATCATAGGCAATACAATCAATTTTTAAAAAATTTACAATTGATCTTTTTACCCCCCATGGGGCAAATTAGGGTTAAAAGCCTTGCTCAAAAGGCACATCAACAGATTTGTTTTTACCTTGTGTCTAGTCTGAAATCAACCCCTAACTGCATCCCATCTGAAATGATCAGACAAGTTTGATCAATATGGTGACATATAAACCATTAAACCAAGTACCCTCAGGCAAATATCCCATCAATCAGCTCACACCCACCTGATCCTTCCTGATCTAAGAAAAGGGTCTGGGGGTTGCTTTCAGACTGGCAACAGATTTCACACCACTTACCTTTCTGGCCATGACGAGGCCTGAGGGTTTGTGGCACACCTTGTTGACCACGCCTCCGTTGCCGACACCCAACTCACAAATGCGGTGGAAGTCATCGTCTTTCAGTTCGCCCACCTTGGCCTTCTGGGTAAGGAAATTCTCCAGGCGCTTCTTCTGCTGCTCATCCAGATCCAACTCCTCCAACTTCTTCTGTAGGGCTTCCAAGTTAGCACTGAGAGTGAAGGAGTAGGGAGAATTGGAGGTGAATTCTCATATGGAAGTAGAGGTTGACTTGAATTTGAGTTTAACAGTAGCCAGCTGGCTAAGGAGTTACACTTACTCAGAGGCAGCTGCGATGGTTGTGGAGGTGGACAATCCTCCCTCACCAGCAGTGGGAGTGATGTTAAGGCGCACTGGTCTTTTTTTGGGGGCCATTTTTCGTTTTAGAGAATAACTTGCTAGATACCAGCGTTGAGTCTCTTGACCTCAACTTGCTGTGTCGCCAGAAGAGTGACTGAATGTTGTTGGCAGATCCAAAATGCCCCAGGCCTGCCTAGCCAATTAGCTCTCAAACTAGCCTGTGTATCTATCGAATCAACAGGGGTGACAATGAGGTGTCTGGTTAACTAGGTATTTTAGACCAGACTAGCTAACTAACGGTAGATGGCTGGATATGTTAGCTATGACTAGTTAGCTATAGTCAGTCACAAGAGGCAATAGCTAACGTTAGCAATAAACTGACTAGCAAGCTAACATTATGGAAACAAATAATTAGCTAGCTAGTAAGACACGTATGTTAAATTAATCACTTTACCTTCAAGTTGGGGTAAAGAATGAATCAACACAGCTAACTGTAGATAGCTAGTTACAAGCAAAGGTTGGACCACAGCCATCACCACATTCCATACCAATAATGACGTTAATGCTTTAGCTAGGTATCCGTGCTAGCCATTCAAGCTAACAATCCCACTGTCCTTGCTTGTTGCTCCACTATCGTCTAGGCCTGGCAGAAACTTCAAAAGGAGCGGACCGTTGGGGCCAACAAGTTATTCGTGTCCTGAGATGTGAACCATAGACTGCACATAAGAGTGGGGGTAGCGGCTAAGTTTGGCCCTCTTCGCGGTACTATCAGATGCTATTTGGTCCAGGAAGACAAAAAAAAGTCTCGCGAGAACTTGTCTTTGCCGACGTTATGGCACACCTTTACACCTGGTGGTATGCAAAGATTTATATAGAAAACTGATAGGGGGCGCTGTGCTGAAGCCACCGTGCCTTCATCTTGGCACTCCCCCACCGTTGTAAAAAATATTTTGTATTAATGTCTACATTCGTTTTTGCCACATTTATTCGATTAGACATCTTAATGCATACGTTTAAATTATTCGAGATAAACATACAAATACACACAAAAAAATATATAAAGCATATTTCCTTAAAGTATAATTTTGAGATTACTAATGTTACTGTCCCCACTACAACAACAAAAATACTTAAATGCATATAATTTTGTCCTTGAAACATTTCATTGAAATACTGTAGAATAACATTAATTCCTATGATTTGATGAGTTTTAGTCACTTGAACAGGGACGCAGATGTAGTTGAACGGTACAGTGAAATTCTTAAGCTCTGAGCTCTAACAGTGTAGGTCAAAAAGGGAAGTGAATGAAACAACAACAATAATAATAATAATAATATATACATATTTACAACTGTAACAATTATAAATGTCCATTGGAGGGTGAGTGCAGGGTAAATGTCCGTTGAGGGAGCAGTGAGGACCCTTCAGGGACAAGCCACATTTCTATGGTTAAACTCATTTATTCAGCCTCCTGAGGTTGAAGAGTTGCTGTTCTGCCTTCTTCACCACAATGTCCGTGTGTTTTGACCATTTCAGCTCCTTTGAATACCAAGGAACTTTATATTTTTTACCATCTCCACGGCGGCCCCGTTGACGAGGATGGGGCCCAGCCTGGTCCCCCCTGAAGTCCACAATCGGCTCCTTTGTTTTGCTGACTTTGAGGGAGAGGTTGTTTACCTGGCACCATGCCATCAGAGTGCCTACCTCCTCTCTGTAGGCCATCTTGTTGTTGTTGGTACTTGATAATGGAGTTGGAACTGTGTGAGGCAACGCAGTCGTGGGTATACAGGGAGTACAGGAGGGGACTGAAGAAGTATCCTTGTGGGGCCCCGTGTTGAGAATCAGTGTTGGGAAGGTAATGTTAACAACTTTCACCAACTGGGGATGGCCCGTCAGGAAGTCCAGGACCCAGTTGCATATGGAGGAGTTCAGTTCCAGGGCTGTGAGCTTAGAGGGCACCATGGTATCAAAGGCTAAGCTGTAGTCAATTAACAGTATCCTCACATATGCATTCCTTTTGTCCAGGTTGGTAAGGGGAATGTGCAGTGCAATTGCGTCGTCTGTGGATCTGTCGAGGGGTAGGCGAAATGGAGAGGGTTGAGTGTCCCGAGGAGGGGATGTTATCGATCTTGGACTAGCCTCTTGAAGCACTTTATGATGAGTGCAAAGGGTCAGTAGTCATTGAGCTCAGTTACTTTCCCCTTCTTGGGCACAGGGATGATAGTGGACATCTTGAAGCAGATGGAACTAATGGCCTGAGGTAGAGAGAGATTGCACATTTCTGAAAACACAACAGATAGCTGGTTTGCACATGCTCTGAGGGCGTGGTTGGGGATGCTGTTGGGGCCTGCAGCCTTGCAAGAGTTAACATGCTTGCATGACTTGCACACATCCTCAGTGGAGAATGTTAGTCCTTAGCCCTTGTTGTCCTCGGGGGCTCTCCTCGTCAGAGTCATTATGCTCAAACCGTGAGAAAAAGGTGTTTCGCTCGTCCGGTAGGGAGACGTTGGTGTCCATGACATGACTGGCTTTCTTTTTGTAATCAGTGGTTGTTAGAAGCACCTGCCACTTAAGCCTTGTGTCTGACCTGCTGAATTGCTCCTCCACTTTGTCCTGCCATCTTGATCGATCTTTGTAGGCCATATTTGTACTGTTTAACCAGGACTGCTCCTACTGGGGAGTGCCAATATGTCCGACCAGTGACTTCAAAGCCTCTCAATCACCAATACATAGCATCAGTCATCCAGGGTTTAAATACATCTTTGGTGGCATCATAGTCCTAAGGATGTAAACGTTTGCTATATAAACTGCTTTTAAAGGCAAATATTAGGATGGAGTTTCACCAGGGAACTCTCCCATGAAATCTAAATGAGATCTTTTCCATCAAGACCAAGGGCTGGTGGAAAAGGTGGGGGAGGCAGAAGAGTAATTTAGTCAGTCACACAAGCAGGCTTTTATTTACCTCTCGTGGCAGTGTACAGTTTAGGTAACAGTAGAAAATGGGCCTTAGTTTAAAAAGATACAAATGTGCATATTAATGAAGGCTAAAGCAAACAAATGATTAGAATACTTATCATATTGAATGAAAACATGCACATTTTTTCTGCAGTTATGTATCACACTTAAATAGCATAAAATTGCAGAGACAAGCTAGTAGGAGGTGCTACCAGAGTAGGGTCACCCTACTGATAGGCTGACAACTTAGTGATTTACTTGGGCATTCTTTGCAGAACCGTAAATCAACAGACTGCATCCAACCTGTTCTGTCCTGTACCATTTGTTCAAGGTGTTGCCATGACAGTCATACTTCATTTCTTGCCTGGACAAGTATAACCTTTTTACCCGTTTCACTCTCCTGGCTTACTGTGTGGAATTAGAGTGCATTCTGATAAGAATCCCAACAGCCCCATATAATAGACTACATTCTAAGTATATGAATGTTTCGGCCCCACGGTTTGACCACTGTAGGATTTGATTCTTATAAAATGTACAGTGCCCTTCGGAAAGTATTCAGAACAGTTGACTTTTTCCACATTTTGTTACGTTACAGCCTTATTCTAAAATGGATTAAATAAAAAGAAGGAAGCCTGTCACAATCCCTACTGTGAAGCATGGTGGTGGCAGCATCATGCTGTGGGGAGGTTTTTCAGCAGCAGGGACGGGGAGACTAGTCTGGATCCAGGCAAAATGAACGTAGCAAAGTACAGAGGACCTTGATGAAAACCTGCTCCAGAGCACTCAGGACCTCAGACTGGGTTGAAGGTTCACCTTCTAACAGGACAACGACCCTAAGTACACAGCCAAGACAATGCTAAACAATGTTACATTTCGTGTCTCATAGCAAAGGGTCTCATTACTTATGTAAATAAGGTATCTGTTTTTTAATTTGTAATACATTAGCAAACATTTCTAAAACCCTGTTTTTGCTTTGTCATTATGGGGTATTGTGTGTAGATTGTTGAGGATTTTTATTTATTTAATACATTTTAGAATAAGGCTGTAACGTAACAAAATGTGGAAAAAGTTAAGGGGTCTGAATAATTTCCGAAGGCACTGTATACAGACAGACACACAGACAATCATCAAAACCCACAACTCTGGGTTGTTTGTATTCATTAGGCACCAAGCAGAAGAAAACTGATTAAAAGAGGGAGTTCCAAAACTTTTTCCGTTGGTTGTTCTAATGAATACAACCCTGAAAGCACTGTGTTTAAATTAAATGATTCCACACACACACACTAAGGTCGTCCATTACATTTTTTAGCTTTAATTGCAGGTCCTTCAGGAAGTCACTGGCCTCCACATTCAGCTGGGGACAGGAAGTGTCCTTAATACATCCATTTACATAGCAGGAATTTGTGTATTTGGTGAAGACTACGTAAAATAACAAATAACTAAACAGATGCAGTTTACAGGCTGCAAATATTGTGCAACGCCATATGTTAGGGGAACCTAACCTGAAGTTAGTTTCTCCTGACCAGGAAAAAGTTTGTGACCTTATAGCCTTTAGCTATTATTATTATTATAATATGACTTCTTGCCACAAGATTCACCACCACAAAGCTTTCAGGATCAGAGAAGACTGTTTGGGGTATATTAACTTCCTGTGTTTGATACTCGGACTTCTTTACCCCTCTCCTGTGTAGCCTATTTAATAACACAATAATTGTTGGCACAAATACTATTCACACAACATTTATTGGCAGACAATGTACTCTTATGTAGCCCATAGTTTATAAGTGGAACATTCAGAGGTTGGGTAGGAATATGATGAATGTAAATGGGATGTATGCCAGTACCCTGGCCTTGTGCCACATACAACACTTCTCTCACCCAATACTAGTGATGAAATGCAATTGGATGTCAGGCCCAAGCCCCTCAGACAGTTAAGCACACAGTACGTGGGCCTGCTGACTGAGGTAGACTGGATTAGTGCAATGATTGTCTGAACAGCCATTGTACTGAAAAACACTGGCTTCCTCCCAAACCTGCAGGACACACAGATAATAAACACAAGCATAGAAATAGAATCAGAAGACGTTCATCGACTTGAATAGGGATTCCCATTCTAGTGAATATTTCTGAACAAAACAACATTTCTGTGTTTAGGCTTTGGGAATCTACTCTAACTTTTAGTGGTGGGCATCAATATTGATAATTTGATATCGATAGGAGCAGGGCATATCGTGATATCAGATTATCCTTCCTATTAACCTACATATAAAAAAGCCTAGATGACTGTTCCTGCTTGCAATAAACCTCTCACAGACCTCACAGCAACCCGTCTTTGCAGAGAGACTATCCACACAGAGTTAAGAGAAGGCATAATCTGATCCAAACGTGAATGGATTTACCTGTCAGAGAGCTGGCTACTAATGAACGATCCGACCAGAACTCCTAGGAAGAAGATCAAGGTGGAGAACGGAACCTTTCATGCATTATCACACACCCACTCCCACTGTGGTGAAGGGACAATTTGGATCAATTAAACCTGGGATTAGGCTATAAACCTCTAGCTGTGCCTTTAGAACCCAGACCTCTATGCCTGGATAACAAAAAAGTTACAGGATATTTACCTCTAGTTTACGTGTATTTCTCATTGCTGAAGTACCATCCGTCGAGACATCCCTCCAACTCGTTCCCAAATCCAAATGTGGTCGCCATAATGCTGTTGATCCTCTTGTATCGGGAACACGTCGGGACCCACCAGTCTCCTCTCTTCCTTAAAAGATATTCCCATGTTCGGGTCTCCATTCTCACTCGAGTTGGGGAGTGATAGTTTGCAGCAGTTTTCTGGTATATCGCCGAGAATGACAATGGACATTCCCAGATAGCCATTTGGAATATTGCTCACGCTCAGGAAGACAAATACTGTTTTTTGGAATGGACCGAACTCTCACAGGAATGATATGACCTTGTCTTTCATTAGAACGATGGCGCATGAGGGGAGGGCTGCCGTATTATCGGCTCTTAACCAAACATGCTATTTTGCCATTTTTTTCACGTTGTTCGTAACTTGTTTTGTACATAATGTTGCTGCTACCGTCTCTTATGACCAAAAAGAGCTTCTGGACATCAGAACTGCGATTGCTCATCTCTAACTGGTCGAAGAGTTCTTCAATTAGTTGGACGGGAGGGATATACTACTACTACTGCTCGGCCTCCGACCGCAAGGCACTACAGAGGGTAGTGCGAACGGCCCAGTACATTACTGGGGCCAAGCTTCCTGCCATCCAGGACCTCTATACCAGGCGGTGTCAGAGGAAGGCCCTAAAAATGGTCAAAGACTCCAGCCACCCTAGTCATAGACTGTTCTCTCTGCTACCGCACGGCAAGCGGTACCGGAGCGCCAAGTCTAGGTCCAAGAGGCCTTTCAACAGCTTCTACCCCCAAGCTATAAGACTCCTGAACATCTAGTCATATAGTATATAGTCTCACTATTGTTATTTTACTGCTGCGCTTTAATTACTTGTATCTCTTATTCTTATCCATATTTTTTTTTCCAACTGCATTGTTGGTTATGGGCTTGTAAGTAAGCATTTCACTGTAAGGTAATCGGCGCATGTGACTAATAACATTTGATATGATCAAACTTTTGAACGGTAGTGTATGTGTCTAAAACAACATCAACACCTTATTTTAAGAATGTGAAATGTCAGAATAATAGTAGAGAGAATGATTTATTTCAGCTTTTATTTCTTTCGTCACATTCCCAGTGGGTCAAAGTTGACATACACTGAATTAGTATTTGGTAGCATTGCCTTTAAATTGTTTAACTTGGGTCAAACATTTCAGGTAGCCTTCCATAAGCTTCCCACAATAAATTGGGTGAATTTTGTCCATTCTTCCTGACAGAGCTGGTGTAATTGAGTCAGGTTTGTAGGCCTCCTTGCTCACACACACTTTTTCAGTTCTTCCCACAAATGTTCTATATGATTAAGGTCAGGACTTTGTGATGGCCACTCCAATACCTTGACTTTGTTGTCCTTAAGCCATTTTGACACAACTTTGGAAGTATGCTTTGGGTCATTGTCCATTTGGAAGACCCATTTGTGACCAAGCTTTAACTTCCTGACTGATGTCTTCAGATGTTGCTTCAATATATCCACATAATTTCCCTGCCACATGATGCCATCTATTTTGTGAAGTGCACCAGTCCCTCCTGCAGCAAAGCATCCCTACAACATGTTGCCACCCTCGTAATTTACAGTTGGGATGGTATTCTTCAGCTGGCAAGCCTCCCCCTTTTTCCTCCAAACATTACGATGGTCATTATGGCCAAGCAGTTTTATTTTTGTTTCATCAGACCAGAGGACATTTCTCCAAAAAGTATGATCTTTGTCCCCATGTGCAGTTGCAAACCGTAGTCTGACTTTTTTATGGCGGTTTTGGAGCAGTGGCTTCTTCCATGCTGAGCGGCCTTTCAGGTTATGTTGATATAGGACTCGTTTTACTGTGGATATAGATACTTTTGTACCCGTTTCCTCCAGCATCTTCACAATGTCCTTCTAAAGCCATAATTTTCTGGAATTTTCCAAGATGTTTAAAGGCAGTCAACTTAGTGTATGTAAACTGAGAGAAATCATCTGTAAACAATTGTTGGAAAAATTACTTGTGTCATGTACAAAGTAGATGTCCTAACAGACTTGCAAAAACTATAGTTTGTTAACAAGAAATGTGTGGAGTGGTTGAAACACTTAGGTTGGAGTCATTAAAGAGAGTTTCTGTAAACATCCGACCAACTCTAAATCAGTGCAACCTGTTGAAGATAAAATGGTACGCTTTAGCCCCATGCTATCTGATAGGACAAGCTACAATTTAGCGTTCTGTCACATGCAAGTAAATCAAAGATGTTAAATTGTCTGAAATGCATTTTGAGCTGGAGAACGCATTTAACTGATTTTGGTTGCTTATGTTCACCAGTATGGCTCCCATAACTTGTACATGCCTCATGAGCTTAGTTGAACCGTCTCATCAGAGTCCAAAATATAAGCTTGTTTTACTCCTTGGTTTGTAAACAATGTAATTGTAAACACTGTATAGCCTCAAAACATGGTGAAAACTATAATTTTGTTGAGTCATGGCATCTATAGCTTTGTCTAGGAATTTGAGTGGGTACATTTCTCCATCCTTCAGCTGGTTACCAAAACAGCTTTGTTGCAGGGTGGGCGCTTCTACTGCAGGTTGCCCCTTTAAATATAAAATAGAAAGTGGTATTTCTACATTTCTTAGTATATTAACACAATATAGTTAAGGTTGAACTCCTATTTTAAAGGGATAGGAAGTTTTGGCTGTGCATTTGGCCAATGACAAGTGTTCCACATTTAACCCACCCACTCGTGAAAAAATAAATATCAAGTTGTTTTTTTGGTTTATTTGCAAACAACAAAGGGGAAAAAAATAAGCAATTTCAATTTTTATTCAGAAAACAATTGGCCAAAATGTACAAGGACCTCTACGCTTGATGGTTCCGGGTGGAGTGGATTGATCCGTTTCCCATTGGTCAGATTTTTTTTCTCCATGTATTTTGGGTACAACCAGTAGCTGAAATGGTTGCATGTAGCTTGACTCCCCTCCTGAAAAAAATTAAAAATAATTTGAAATTGCTTTTTTTAATGGCCTACTGAGTACTGAGAACATGTCGACCATGTCCTTCTTGTACAACATGAAGTGTGTAGGCTGCACCAGGGCTGCGTTTCAAACACGTCAAAGACACACCCTCCTCCACTTACCCTCGCCTTATGCCCTTGGGGGAAGCCAAGCAAGGGAAGTTGGCAACGTAAGACCCTCAGCCCTCCTGCTGAGTTTGCGTGTACAACTCTGTTCACTCCGGGGCCTGAAACGCCCCATAATTCAATTTGTGAGGATTGTACAGCTAAGAAAAGTCAGCCAAAACTTTAAATCAACATCAATATGGAGAAGTCAACATACAAGTGTAAATAAAAACAGATGTAAATAAGTTAGAAAATGTGCTACTAATGCACGAAGGCAAACGCGCATCATAAACTTGTTTCGTTAGCTTTTGGAAACGTTAACTAGCACATACACACACATTTTCGATGTACCTGATATCGTCAGATGGATAGCATTCGATGTCTGCGGATGAGTCGTCTTCTAGCCAAGATATGAAATCATAATTGACTGTAGCGCATATAAAGCACACAGCTACCGGTGGTTCCATGATAACTGAAAACAACCATGGGACGAATGAGTGACATTTCTGGGCAAGGGCGGTCCATTTAAAATGAATTATTTCTTCCTTTGCCCTGTAAGTGTCAACTCATAGGTCATTATCCCGTTGTCTACTTAATTTCAGGGTCTCTTTTACGTGTTTGGAATGCAGCAGACAGTCATTCAGTTCTGATCAAAGCGTCTGAGGAGCACCGAGCTACGTAAAAACAAATCTCGCACATGCGCAGGAATCTCTATTTTTTTGCCACCGCAAATCGAGTTAGTGGAGAAAAAAATATCTGAATTGTACTGCCTGTGTAAAGCCACCGTGGTAAAGTCTCCAAATTTCAACAGAATTCCATTATGTATCCTGAAATATTTATCAACCTAGGCCAGGGATTCTCCAGACATTTACCCATTCATTTTACACGAAATTAAATATTGATTTTATTATACCTACACATGTTGGGGTAACATTTTTATTACTATTGGTCTTTCCTATGCACCCACGGTAAGTCATATTTTGCCATCAATATGCAAATATAGCCTTTGCCCGTATCACAAGCCTACAGCACTGGTAGTCATTGCCTAGCATATTTTTTATTTATATATATATTTTTGTACCTTTATTTAACTAGGCAAGTCAGTTAAGAACAAATTCTTATTTTCAATGACGGCCTAGGAACAGTGGGTTAACTGCCTGTTCAGGGGCAGAACGACAGATTTGTACCTTGTCAGCTCGGGGATTTGAACTTGCAACCTTCCAGTTACTAGCTCTAACCACTAGGCTACCCTGCCACCCCATATTGGCAGCTCGCCCAGGGGGTCCTTTCCATTAAAGTTTGAGAACTCCTATCCATCTATCAATTGTATTCTTATTATACTCCTCCACAATATCTTGAACTTGACTCAAAACATGTTTTAGGAGGGTGAAAATAATTTTATTAGAAATTGGTATTACAAAAAAGCATTAAATACATATTAACATGAGTACATTTACATGCACAATAATTAGATATTAAAGCGATTATGACAGTAGGCAATGTAGAAACATTACTCTGCTCATCTTAAAAATGGCTTCAGGTCAAAATTGAAGTAAGCTTACACCAATAAAACACCTGCTGTTCAGAGCAATCTTCAGAATTATTAGGACTTGTAAACAATTTCATTGACATTCCAGCAATGCATCTGATTTGTGCATGTGCCAGCACCAGTAGCGCAACCCTTCCTCTATAATGCGCGAGTGAAGTGAGTTTGGAAAAACTGAATATTTTCCATCTTCGAAATAGTTTTCACATACACACTTTATACTGTATGTCCGAACTCGGGCTTCACAAAAAACAGTTACTGTGGTTACCCGATTTCAGATGTGTCAATCTACACAGGATTATTAGGGAAATCGTTCTTGCAAAGCATGTAGGCCTAAACGTTTTAAAACAAACTATTATATTAAATCTAGCTATCCACAATAATCGTAGTATTGGGTGCATGTAACCGTGCTCAATAATTGTGAGTTACGTTTCTAGACTCTTGGAACTGCTCAGTAACCATTGCCTCTTAGGCTATTTATTTTGAAAGGTCTGTGTCCAGGTTAACTGTAAACAAACACACATTTTACCTCTGCGCCGACATGTGTTGTACTGTTAATCTCTGTGATGGATTTACCATTGATGACCATACAGAACCTTGAGCAACTTCATGAAACCCGTTCCTGTCGGAGAGGTCATCGTTATGGCGCACCTTTGTGACCTCATCAGCCTCGTCCTCGGATGACTCCTGAGTAAGGTCCACAGTGACGACTTCCTTTGACACGACTCTGGTGGTTGCAGTCACACTACAGGCCTCTGTTGGAGAGAGATGAGGGTGAAAGCACCGCTAACCCACGCCCGTATTCTGAATTGAGATCCAATCGCTAACTCAAATTTCCTCCTAAGTGTCCCTTTGACATCGGTGACTGATTGATGCGAAAACCGAGTTGAGACAGCTATTATCTCAACTCTGAATCTGTGATCAGTTCGTAGTCTCACCCATCTTCTCCAATGGTGCCGATGGATGTGTTGTCCTGCTCACGCCATCTATAACAAACCTCCAAGAGCCGTCAGCCAGGTATTCTACCTCTGTATTGTCCTGAAAGCCCTCCAACGCCAGGATCACCGTCAGTAGCCTGCATATACAGTTGAGAATGACACAAATTCAGTGTCTTTAGATATTTTTGTCAGATGTTACTATGGAATACTGAAGTATAATTACAAGCATTTCATAAGTGTCAAAGGCTTTTATTGACAATTACATGAAGTTGATGCAAAGAGTCAATATTTGCAATGTTGACCATTCTTTTTCAAGACCTCTGCAATCTGCCCTGGCATGCTGTCAATTAACTTTTGGGCCACATCCTGACTGATGCCAGCCCATTCCTGCATAATCAATGCTTGGAGTTTGTCCGAGTTTGTGGTGTTTTGTTTGTCCACCCGGCTCTTGAGGATTGACCACAAGTTCTCAATAAGTTTAAGGTCTGGGGAGTTTCCTGGCCATGGACCCAAATAATCAATGTTTTGTTCCCCGAGCCACTTAGTTATCACTTTTGCCTTATGGCAAGCTGCTCCATCATGCTGGAAAAGGCATTGTTCGTCACCAAACTGTTCCTGGATGGTTGGGAGAAGAAGCTCTCGGAGGATGTGTTGGTACCAATCTTTATTCATGGCAGTGTTCTTAGGTAAAATTGTGAATGAGCCCACTCCCTTGGCTGAGAAGCAACCCCACACATGAATGGTCTCAGGATGCTTTACTGTTGGCATGACACAGGACTGATGGTAGCGCTCACCTCGTCTTCTCCGGACAAGCTTTTGTCTGGATGCCCCAAACAATCGGAAAGGGGATTCATCAGAGAAAATGACTTTACCCCAGTCCTCAGCAGTCCAATCCCTGTACCTTTTGCAGAATATCAGTCTGTCCCTGATGTTTTTCCTGGAGCGACGTGGCTTCTTTGCTGCCCTTCTTGACACCAGGCCATCCTCCAAAAGTCTTTGCCTCACTGTGCGTGCAGATGCACTCACCTGCCTGCTGTCATTCCTGAGCAAGCTCTGTACTGGTGGTGCCCCGATCCCGCAGCTGTATCAACTTTAGGAGGCGGTCTTGGCGCTTGCTGGACTTTCTTGGGCTCCCTGAAGCCTTCTTCACAACAATTGAACTGCTCTCCTTGAAGTATGATCCGATAAATGGTGGATTTAGGTGCAATTTTACTGGCAGCAATATCCTTGCATGTGAAGCCCTTTTTGTGCAAAGCAATTATGACGGCACGTGTTACCTTGCAGGTAACCATGGATGACAGGAAGAACAATGATTCCAAGCACCACCCTCCTTTTGAAGCTTCCAGTCTTATTTGAACTCAATCAGCATGACAGAGTGATCTCCAGCCTTGTCAACACTCACACCTGTGTTAATGAGAGAATCACTGACATGATATCAGCTGGTCCTTTTCTGGCAGGGCTGAAATGCAGTGGAAATGTTTTTTGGAGATTCAGTTAATTTGCATGGTAAAGAGTGACTTTGCAATGAATTGCAATTCATCTGATCATTCTTCATAACACTCTGGAGTATATGCAAATTGCCATCATGCAAACAGAGGCAGCAGACTGTGAAATGCAATATTTGTGTCATTCTCAAAACTTTTGGCCACAACTGTACACTAAGTTCATTGTGCCTTTAAACAGCTTGGAAAATTAAAAAAAATTATGTAATGACTTTAGAAGCCTCTGATAGGATAATTGACATAATTTGAGTAAATTGGAGGTGCACCTGTAGATGTGTTTCAAGGCCTACCTTCAAACTCACTGCCTCTTTGCTTGACATCATGGTAAATCTAAAGAAAATCTGCCAAGACCTCAAATAAAATTGTAGACCACCACAAGTCTGGTTCATCCTTGGGATAAATTTCCAAACACCTGAAGGTACCACGTACATCAGTACAAACAATAGTACGCAAGTATAAACACCATGGGACCACGCAGCCGCCATACCGCTCAGGAAGGAGACGCATTCCGTCTCCTATAAATAAACGTACTTTGGTGCGAAAAGTGCAAATCAATGGGGACAAAGACTGTACTTTTTGGAGAAATGTCCTCTCGTCTTATGAAACGAAAATAGAACTGTTTGGCCAAAATGACCATCATAAGGTCTGGAGGAAAAACGGGGAGGCTTGCAAGCCGAAGAATACCATCCCAACCGTGAAGCACAGGGGTGGCAACATTATGTTGTAGGGGTGCTTTGTTGCAGGAGGGACTGGTGCACTTCACAAAATAGATGGCATAATGAGGTAGGAAAATTACGTGGATAAATTGAAGCAACATCTTAAGACATCAGTCAGGAAGATAAAGCTTGGTCGCAAATGGGTCTACCAAATGGACAATGACCCCAAGCATACTTCCAAAGTTGTGGCAAAATGACTTAAGGACAACAAAGTCAAGGTATTGGAGTGGCCATCACAAAGCCCTGACCTCAATCCTACAGAAAATGTGTGGCCAGAACTGAAAAACAGTGTGTGAGCAAGGAGGCCTACAAACCTGACTCAGTTTCACCAGCTCTGTCAGGAGGAATGGGCCAAAATTCACAACTTATTGTGGGAAGCTTGTGGAAGGCTACCCGAAACGTTTGACCCAAGTTAAACAATTTAAATGCAATTCTACCAAATACTAATTGAGTGTATGTATGTGTGTGACCTACTTGGGAATGTGATGAAAGAAATAAAAGCTGAAATAAATCACTACTATTGTTCTGACATTTCTCATTGTTAAAATAAAGTGGTGATCCTGACTGACCTAAGACAGGGATTTTTGTCAGGAATTTTTAAAAACTGAGTTGAAATGTATTTTCCTAAGGTGCATGTAAACTTCCGACTTCAACTGTAGCATCACACCACACGTCATTATCATAAATGTAGGTGATGTTGACTTTTGGCCAAGTCTCCGTTCACACAAGTATCTACAGGCCATTATAATACAGTGTACCACAACTGGTGGCGGATTTACATCCTACAATTTGACAGATTTCTACATTTTAGGCTCATAAGAAGCATGTTTTCCGTGACTGTGGGATAGGCAACTATAGATTTCACTTTTTTGTATGAAAGGGAGGGAGATGCAGAATAGAGGTGGGCTGGGATTTGTATTTAAACTGGAGTGGTGTATACCGCTATGTGCATCCTTAAAAATTGTGGGTAACATGGGTTCATGGTAGGCCCATCAAATCATTTAATTTAACATGGAAACCAACAAGGGCCATGGACCCATGGAAAATTGGCATTGCATTGAGTTTAGTTAATCATATCCAATAATTGACTGTCCGTGGGTACAGCAAGTGAGAGACACATACAGTTTACTTTGTTCTGTCAATACAATAATAATGCTATGATAATGAAACCACAGATTACATCAATCACCATAGAGACCAGATAGTCATACAGAGATGCCAAAGGGCAGGGTGCCGGTATTTAAATATATGATACACCATTACCCATCGATAGTTAGCTGGCTGTACGGAACTAGCTTGTGACACACTGGGCAGGTCCAGGTGGGCCTCTTCTCATTCATCTGCAGGTAGAGCGTCCCGTCGAAGCATTGGAGGTGGCCGCACTTACGCCCCCTGCAGGGCACTGACAGACGCATCTTCCCCAGCTTGTAAACAGAGGAGAACAGAGGTGTATTCATTCTACCAAACAGTTGCAAAACTAAAACGAACGTTTCTATTGGACAAATGTAGGTAGGTTTCATTTGCTTCTGTTTAAGAAACGTTTTGCAACAGAATCGGCGGAATGAATACACCCCTGGGCAGAACTTTGTGGAACGTTCAGATAGAAATATGGTGTGTAGAACACACACCTTTGACAGTACAAGAAGCAACCATGTCAGCTCTATTCATGACACTTCTATCTGCAGTGTTCCACAACTTTTGCCTATAGAACGTGGCTCATGGTTGAAGATGACCCTGAACACCGATGTACTGCACGATCAGATAAAACAACCCCAAACCAAACACTAATCTTGTGCAGGATCAGATTATCCAACTCCAAAACCAATCTACTGCAGGATCAGATAATCCAACCCCAACACCAGTCTACTGCAGGATCAGATTACCCAACCCCAACACCAGTCTACTGCAGGATCAGATTATCCAACCCCAAAACCAATCTACTGCAGGATCAGATTATCCAACCCCAACACCAGTCTACTGCAGGATCAGATTATCTAACCCCAACACCAGTCTACTGCAGGATCAGATTACCCAACCCCAACCTACTGCAGGATCAGATTACCCAACCCCAACCTACTGCAGGATCAGATTACCCAACCCCAACCTACTGCAGGATCAGATTACCCAACCCCAACCTACTGCAGGATCAGATTACCCAACCCCAATCTACTGCAGGATCAGATTATCCAACCCCAACACCAACCTACTGCAGGATCAGATTATCCAACCCCAACACCAATCTACTGCAGGATCAGATTATCCAACCCCAATCTACTGCAGGATCAGATTATCCAACCCCAATCTACTGCAGGATCAGATTATCCAACCCCAATCTACTGCAGGATCAGATTATCCAACCCCAACCTACTGCAGGATCAGATTATCCAACCCCAACCTACTGCAGGATCAGATTACCCAACCCCAACCTACTGCAGGATCAGATTACCCAACCCCAACCTACTGCAGGATCATATTACCCAACCTACTGCAGGATCAGATTACCCAACCCCAAAACCAGTCTACTGCAGGATCAGATTATCCAACCCACTGCAGGATCAGTTGATCCAACCCCAAAACCAATCTACTGCAGGATCAGATTATCCAGCCCACTGCAGGATCAGATTATCCAACCCCAAAACCAATCTACTGCAGGATCAGATGATCCAACCCTAAACCCAATGTACTGCAGGATCAGATTATCCAACCCCAAGCCTAACCGTGACCATTAGATCAGTGTTTCGTAATTCTGTTCCTAGGTACCCAAAGGGGTGCACATGTTTGTTTTTGCCCTAGCACTACACACCTGATTCCACTAATCAAAGGCTTGATGATAAATTGATTAGTGAATCAGGGCAAAAAAGATTGATACATTTAATGCATTAAATGGATTGGACAGTCATAATCAACTTCCTGTCAGTCAGTTCAATTTCTGTTTCAGTCTGCTGAAGGAATTGTTGCCCTTTGCAGCTGAGGGATAAGTGGCAAACTCTTACCGGACATATAAGGGACACCTGTAGTCCTGTTGTGGTCACCTCACATTCTGGGTTGAATCGCAGCTTCTCTTGGACTACAAATACCAGAGAGCATCAACTCAAGCTGGGTGCTAATACACAATATGTCAGTGGTCTTTTTGCACTGTATTTGTGTGCAATAAAGGCAAAAATAGTGTGTGCGCTTCTGTGTGTGTTGCCATACTCACTGCGCTGTCTGCAGAATGTCAGACTCTCCACTGATTGGCTCTTCAGTTGACTGAGGAGGTCTGAGGGGGACAGCACCTTCACCAGGTACACAGCCACAGAGTACCTCTACATAAACACACACACGCTAGATCTTACCTAGGGCAATTCAAGACAACACTCCTTATGCATAGAATACAGAATTGAAAACAAAATCATTAAAATAATGAAAAGTAAAGAAGGAAGACTACTTACTTTGCTACATCTCTTCCACCAGACACATAAACGAAATGAGGGGAGGAGGCTGAGAGAAACTGTTGGGGTTATGTTGATGGGTGTACAGTGTCTGTGAATTTCCTGTCCCAGCGCATCGGAAGGACAGTGAAGAATGATTGGTGAAGAGACTACAACATTCTCAGTTTAACATTTAACAGCTTTTGGTGCTTACCGGTAAGGGTATGTGTTTCTGATTAACTTTGATGGACAGGCATGGTGGGTATTGATCCTCCTCGTACCCAAGACTCTCTGTGAAGCAGAATCTGAAAGAGGTCAGAGATCAGTCAGCCAGCCAGCCAGAAGTGGCGACATCATCAGAACTGATAAGCAGGTACATAAGCTCTTGGTTAGTGGTTAGAGAATGTCGTACTCCAGTCCTTTCTAGTGATGACCGGCAGGCTCCTACAGGCTCCATCCTACTCACCTGAGAACCACCTGGACACTCGGCACACCTGGTTGCAGCTCCCTGTGGATACATACACAGATCTCCAAATGAGTGTGCTGGTAGTAGTTTTGTAAACATAAACAATATTATGGTGAGTTTGAATTCTGTGGGTGCATTCGTAAATTCCCTCTGGCTATCTACTCTCGTCTGAGTGTGCCAGAGCACAGGATAACTGATTAATTTACGAACACTCTATACTCGTTGAATATTGCCGTGTCAGTAAACTTTGGCAAAAAAGCGTAATTAAATTGTGGTCAGCAGCACAATTACAGTCACCAACGCTCTGGATAACCTGACAACAGCCTAACCAGCTCTGCTAGGGCGAGAAAAATGGTCAGAGTCAGATGTTCTCGCATTTGTCTGGAAGAAGCAAGCAAGCAAGCAAGCCAACTTTAGTCAGGTAGCTTGGGTGCCGTTGTCAGAATGCTCGAATCAACCCTACTCCTCGGCCAGAGTGTCCAGTGTGCTCTCTGAACACTCAGAAAGCAAAACGCTCTGAATTTATGAACAGACAATCTGACAAAGCTCTGAATTTACGAATGTCCAGAGCGCACTGAGCTCACCGTTGCACTCCAGAGTGAATTTACAAACGGACCCTGTGTAGTAAGAAAATGTGCTGACTTGCAGTTTCTGTTCTGCTCCACTTGCTTTGGCGTTAGCATGAGGTTGAACTCCTGGTTTTGCATGTCGGAAAATAAAGAGCCCACTGGATGGACACACAGGGAGAATCTCAATTGCATCCTCCTCGCCTCCATCGCAAAACCCATTGCATGTGAAAAAGTCAGACGTCCCTTCCCTCTGACTTTCTCAAAACCCATTGGCGAAGGCGAGGAGAGATGAGGCGAGGAGTATGCAATTTAGATTCTCCCACAGACAACATCAGTGGGAGAAGAGAAACTGTCATGTCAAACAATCACAAACCTCAATCCAGCCCCAAGATTAAATGATAAATATTCAAGTTTTACTAAGGAAACGATAAGGTCAACCTACCCAGTTGTCTGGGGGGTAGGACTGTCCCCAGGGCTTGGTAGAAGGGAAGGGGTACCATCTGGAACAATCTAGGGTTGTGTGTCAGATTGTTTGTGTGCTGTGTAGGGTCGTGCGTCAGACTGTTTATGTGCTGTGTGGGGTTGTGTGTCAGATTGTTTGTGTGCTGTGTGGGGTTGTGTGATGTCACCACCACCGGTGCCATGGTCTGCTCCTCCTGGTGGCTTCCTGGAGTCGTCTAGTTGGCATGAGAGTGTCAGAAAATATCAAATCAATACACTACCAGCAACACAATTTTGAGACAGGCAGACTAAAACAGCAGTATTCCCGTTTCTCCCAAGGTGAGAGAAAAACAGGACTTCCTGATCTATATTGGGGGACAATTCCATGTCTGACTCACCTGGATGCTGCCAGGAACTATCTGGTTGGAGTAGCGTTCCTGGTAGAGCTGGCGCACGACTGTGAGCAGGTGGGGATTGCACTGGGTCTGTATAACCCTCACTGCCCTCACCAGCAGATTGGACTTCAGCCCACTCTTGGTCTGTCCCATGGCAGCCATTAGAGAACGTAATTCTGTGACACGGAGATGCGCCAACAACCTCTACAGGAGAGACAGAGGCACTAAAGGAAAATGATTCTACTGATCACAAGGTGACTCTTAAACAAACACTGCATTACAGAGCACCAAATTGTATTCTATTAATGTCAGTATCACTGCAAGGTGTGTTTGTTGACTTGTTGTCAATCAAGCAGCCAAATGCCTTGTTCAAAATAACTTAGAACTCAGAAACACCAACTTCTGAGTGTTCAAGACAGCTTTCAATACCCCCCCCCCCCCCCAACCAGAAAATGTTTTTAAAAGAAAGAGCTTAGACTGGGAAAAATCATTTAACGGTCATCAAACTCGGAATTCCAAGTGGGAAACTCAGGCCACATTCACGTGGTAGTCGGAACTAGGAAACTCTGAAATGTGACTTGCTAACTCCGCTTCATATGAATCTAAATAATTTTCATGTGTTTCCACAACCGTAGTCTGATTAATCAGGCTGTAATACACAATTCATTGATATATGCAGCCTGAAAATCCCAAAATAAATGTTGAAAACAATTACATTTAAAATGTACTCTACATGTCTGTGGGGTTTGTCCTTCTCCTGCTCTAAATGTAAGACTATGTAGGCATTAGGTTATGTTCAGCTGAGAACTCATTTTACATTCGATATTCGGATTTCAATTTTTTTTTTTAATTGGTGTGGATTGTTCTCCATCCTCTCTTGATTCAGAATATACTATGTCCATTGTCTAGGCATGCTTGGTTCAATAGATATTGACGAATGAACCAAATATCCAGTATGAAACTAATTTTACCTTGTTACCTAACCATATACCTACATCTCTCTAAAAAGTCTGGTCAACAATACTTTCCTGTGGATATTTTTGTCTCAAATTTTAATCAGTAGAAGGACAAACCGCACAGACAACCTGTATAGTAAGTTTACATTTAATTTAAACATTCTGGCTTGTAAGGAACATTTACACAATTTTGCACACGTCTCAGGCTGTATATACCAATTAAGTGTATTACAGCCTGATTAATCAGACTACCATGAGCGCTGCTTGTTTATCTAGAGAATTTATTGACCGAATGCCAAATGTTACTTACAATTGCTTCTGCTATGTCCCCAGCCATCTGAAATTACTTTAAGATTAGAAAAGTGACACCGACGTATCAGAAAAATGAACGGTAAATCAACACATCAGGTGCACTTGATTGATTGGCTCGCCATATGTGTCAAGGTCCTTCGAGATGTTGGTTGTGTTCCCCTGCTCAGAAGTTGCTTGCATCAACTATCCAGGTGTTGTAAGATCTGGCAGAAGTCAGCAACGCCTGGGCAGAACAACGTGCCCGAGTCATCGCGTTGTGGGCTGCATTCTGCTGCAGAAGTTGCATGCATCAACCATGATGTGCAGTTGACTCGACAGCCATGATTCGTTTTTCTGAGTGACTCGTTTATTTTAGTCGTTCGTTTGACCTGCTGGCATACAATGGATGAAGCACGAGTTTCCGACTTGTAATTCCGAGTTGGATGACCGTTAAAAACGATTTTTCAAGTCGAGCTCGTTTTTTCACCTAGTTCACAGTTGTGTTGAACGCACTGAATTCGGGGTCGGAGATGTCCAATGCCGCGTTCTCGGACTTCCGACACCAGAGCGTTCAAGACAACTGAGAAGTCCGGAAAAAACGAGCTGCGACTGAGAAATCGTTTTGAACGGTCATCCAACTCGGAATTCCAGCTCGGGAATTTAGGCCTCTTTCTAGTGCTCCAACTGTCCGACCTGAAGATCACTGACGTCATGATTTGACCTCGTATTTGTCCGAGTTCACAGTTGTCTTGAAAGCACCACTAGTTCCGAGTTGTGAATATGAATATATTGTTTATATTTTGAAATAATTATAGGCATGACTAATCTACTTCACTATGTATTGCCAAGCGCGTAGCCTAGTGATTAGAGCGTTAGGCCGGTAACCGAAAGGTTGCTGGATCGAATCCCCGAGCTGACAAGGTAAACATTTGTCGTTTTTAAATGTAATCTATATTTTAACTAGGCAAGTCAGTTAAGAACTTAAGAACTCAATCTTATTTACAATGACCGTCTGCCGTCAAGGCAGTTAACCCACTGTTCCCCGGTAGGCCGTCATTGTAAATAAGAATTTGTTCTTTAACTGACTTGCCTAGTTAATTAAAGGTTACGTTTAAAAAATGTAATGTTAGACTGGTCAGAAAATGTGGAATATACATATTATATATAGGCTAATATACATTTTCTGCATACACGTTAGATTGCCTGTAGGTCCTATTAAAATAGTTAAGCTTACGTAATCAAAATAAGCATATTTTTATTTAATCATCAAGCCATTGGTGCTTGCAAAATGTAAATGACATGGTTGATTGGATCTGTAATCTCATGTCATTTCAATGTTGGAAATGTCAATGTACATGTCAATGTACACTCTGTGATTATATTAATGAATGTTCAGAATAACATATTCATGTTAAAAATGAAAAGCTTTGCTCCTTTCAGCAGCGGGTCGTTAGAAACCACTAGATGGCGCCAGGTCATTATAAACGAAGTGGCTGATTGCGCCGTAACGATTTCCATCATACACAATCTCTATAAACCATTTCATTAACCTATATGTTTGTCCACTACCCTCAGTAGACTACAGAAGACAAGGAACTTCTCATCACATTGAAAAATATTTTTTATAATTTTTATATGTATCAGTGCCTTTGGAAAGTATTCAGACCCTTTGACTTTTTCAACATTTTGTTACGTTACAGCCTTATTATAAAGTGGATTAAATAAATACAAAACATCAGCAATCTACACACAACACCTCATAATGATAAAGTGAAAACAGGTTTTTAGATTTTTTTAAAAATGAATAAAATATAAAAAAACAGAAATACCTTATTTACATAAGTATTCAGAACCTTCACTATGATACTCGAAATTAAGATCAGGTGAATCCTGTTTCCATTGATCATCCTTGAGATGTTTTACAACTTGATAGGGTAAATTCAATTGATTGAACATTATTTGGAAAGGCTACACCTGGCTATATAAGGTCCCACAGTTGACAGTGCATGTCAGAGCAAAAACCAAGCTATGAGGTCGAAGGTATTGTCCATAGAGTTCCAAGACAGGATTATGGAAGCTAAACTACTTCTATGCTTGCTTCGAGGCAAATAACACTGAAACATGCATGAGAGCACCAGCTGTTCCGGAAGACTGTGTGATCACGCTCTCCGCTCTCCGGTAAGCACAGTAAGCACATTAAACAGGTCAACATTCACAAAGCTGCAGGGCCAGACGGATTACCAACTGACAAGTGTCTTCACAACATTTTCAACCTCTCCCTGTCTGAGTCTGTAATACCAACATGTTTTCAGCAGACCACAATAGTCCCTGTGCCCTAGAACACAAAGGTAACCTGCCTAAATAACTACCGACCCGTAGCACTCACGTGTGTAGCCATGAAGTGCCTTGAAAGGCTTGTCATGGCTCACATCAACACCATTATCCCAGAAACACTAGACCCACTCCAATTTGCATACCGCCCCAACAGATCCACAGATGGTGCAATCTCTATTGCACTCCACACTGCCCTATCACACCTGGACAAAAGGAACACCTATGTGAGAATGCTATTCATTGACTACAGCTCAGCGTTCAACACCATATTGCCCTTAAAGCTCATCACTAAGCTAAGGACCCTGGGACTAAACACTTCCCTCTACAACTGGATCCTGGACTTCCTGATGGGCCGCCAACAGGTGGTAAGGATAGGTAACAACACATCCGCCATGCTGATCCTCAACACAGGGGCCCCTCAGGGCTGCGTGCTCAGTCCCCTCCTGTACAACAACCTCTCCCTCCCCATGGTCACGGCAAAGTAGATGATTGTGAACTACAGGAAAAAGAGGAACGAGTACACCCCCTTTCTCATCAACGGGGCTGCAGTGGAGCAGGTTGAGAGCTTCAAGTTCCTTGGTGTCCACATCACCAACAAACTAACATGGTCCAAGCACACCTTGACAGTCGTGAAGAGGGCACGACAAAACATATTCCTTTTCAGAGACTGAAAAGATTTGGCATGGGTCCTCAGATCCTCAAAAGGTTCTACAGCTGCACCATTGAGAGCATCCTGACTGGTTGCATCACTGCCTGGTGTGGCAACTGCTTGGCCTCCGACCGCAAGACACAATAGAGGGTAGTGCGAATGGCCCAGTGCATTACTGAGGCCAAGCTTCCTGCCATCCAGGACTTCTATAACAGGCAATGTAGGAGGAAGGCCCTAAAAATTGTCAGACTCCAGCCACCCTAGTCATAGACTGTTCTCTTTGCTACCGCACGGCAAGCGGTACCGGAGCGCCAAGTATAGGTCCAAGAGGCTTCTTAACAGCTTCTACCCCAAGCCATAAGACTCCTGAACAGCTAATCAAATGGCTACCCAGACCATTTGCATTGCCCCCTCTTTTACACAGCTGCTACTCTCTGTTGTTATCATCTATGCATAGTCACTTTAATAACTCTACTTACATGTACATATCAGCTCAACTAACATTGACTCTGTACCGGTACCCCCCTGTATATATTCTCGCTATTGTTATTTTACTGCTGCTCTTTAGTTACTTGTTACTTTTATTTCTTATCCATATTTTTTTTTAACTGCACTGTTGGTTAGGGGCTCGTAAGTAAGCATTTCACTGTAAGGTGTTATGGTACAATTACCTGTTGTAATCGGCGCATGTGACTAATAAACTAATACAATTTGACTTGATTTGAAAATGTCTGCAGCATTGAAGGTCCCCAAGAACAGAGTGGCCTCATCATTCTTAAATCGAAGAAGTTTGGAATCACCAAGTATCTTCCTATAGCTGGCCGCCCAGCCAAAATGATCAATCAGTCATGGAGGTGACCAAGAACCCGATGGTCACTCTGATAGAACTCGAGTTCCTCTGTGGAGATGGGAGAACCTTCTAGAAGGACAACCAACTCTGCAGCACTCCACCAATCAGACATTTATGGTTGAGCGGCCAGACGGAAGCCACTCCTCTGTAAAATACCCATGACAGCCCGCTTGGAGTTTGCCAAAAGGCACCAAAATACTCTGAACATGAAAAACAAGATTCTCTGGTCTGATGAAACCAAGATTGAACTCTTTGGCCTGAATACCAAGCGTCACATCTGGAAGAAACCTGGCACCATCCCTACTGGCTGTGGGGATGTGGGGATGTTTTTCAGCGGCAGGGATTGAGGCAAAGATGATACAAAGGGGGACGACGACAAGTCTCTGAATGTCCTTGAGTGGCCCGGACTTGAGCCCTCTGTAGAGACCTGAAAATAGCTGTGCAACGACGCTCGAGAGGATCTGCAGAGAGGAATTGGAGAATGTTTTTTTTGTTTTTTTTTTCTCAAATTTTACCCCCCAATTTTGTGTTATCCAATTGTTAGTAGCTACTATCTTGTCTCATCGCTGCAACTCCCGTACGGGCTCGGTAGAGACAAAGGTTGAAAGTCATGCGTCCCCCTGGTTAGCCAGGTGCACGGTATTTCCTCCTCCGGCTGGCTTCTGCGCTGTGTTAAGAAGCAGTGCGGCTTGGTTGGGTATCGGGGGACGCATGACTTTCAACCTTTGTCTCTCCCGAGCCCGTACGGGCCCGCCACAGGAGTCGCTGGTGCGCGATGAGACAATGATATCCCTACCGGCCAACCCTCCCTAACCCAAACGACGCTAGGCCAATTGTGCGGCGCCCCACAGACCTCCCCACGGTTACGACAGAGCCTGGGCGCAAACCCAGAGTTTCTGGTGGCACAGCTGGCGCTGCAGTACAGTGCCCTTAACCACTGCGCCACCCGGGAGGCCCACAGGGATGGGAGAATCTCACCAAATACAGCTGTGCCAAGCTTGTAGCGTCATACCCAAGAAGAGTGGAGACTGTAATCGCTGCCAAAGGTGCTTCAACAAAGTACTAAGTAAAGGGTCTGTATACTTATGTAAATGTAATATTTCAGGTAAAATAAAGATAAAAACCTGTTTTTGCTTTGTTATTATGGGGTATTGTGTGTAGATTTATGAAAAAACAAAGAATTTAATTAATTTTAGAATAAGGCTGCAACCTAAAAAAATGTGCAAAATGAGGGGATCTGAATACTTACATACAGTAGCAGTCAAAAGTTTGGACACACCTACTCATTCCAGGGTTTCACTTTATTTGTACAACTTTCTACATTATAGAATAATAGTGAAGAGATCAAAACTATGAAATAACACATATTGAATCATGTAGTAACCCAAAAAGTGTTAAACAAATCAAAATATATTTTAGATTCTTCGAAGTAGCAACCCTTTGCCTTGAGGACAGCTTTGCACACTCTTGACATTATCTCAACCAGCTTCATGAGGTGAAGTCACCTGGAATGCATTTCAATTAACAGGTGTGCCTTGTTAAAAGTTAATTTGTAGAATTTCTTTCCTTAATGCGTTTGAGCCAATTAGTTCTGTCGTGTCTTTGGCTATGCCGGATTAAGTGATATGACATACTATTCTATAAAATAATTTCTCCATAATTAATAACACCTGATTGAGCTAATCATGTAAATGTAATTAACTAGAGAGTCGGGCACCACAAAGTAATATTTATAGAGCTGTTATCTTCCGAATAAACTCTTAAAGACCTAGTAATATTTTACATCAATAGCAGTCAATATTAATCGTCATCTTAATTCAGTCTCATCTGAAAGTTGTAAATTCTTGGTTATCTGCACAAACCCTGGCTAACAAGTTGAATCGGCAATTCAAAATTGGGTTTAATTATTTATTCACTAAATACCTAACTAATCACACAGAATTACACATACACATATTTAAATCATAACTTGTTTACAAATTACTTCATAAAGGAAAACGTCCCTAGTGGGCGGAACAGATATGACAGCTTGTTACACAAAAAGAAAAGGGTCTGGGTTTAAGTGAAAGAGTGGGAAGACTGAGGAACAAAGGGCGAAGCTGTGCTATTGTAAATACAGTATCTCATGCATTCTAAATTACCGCCCATTTGGAAAAGGAAAATGCAATAAATATTTACTTTGAGCTGCGCTTCGGTAGGTTGGTGGTAGATGGAAGGCCGTGTTGTCCAACAGAGTCCTTGTTCCTTTGAAGAATGTCTCTGCTGGTAAATTGAATACGTTGTAGTAACGTCGTTGTGTGGTAGACGGGATACTCTGTCTGTTCCTTCCTAACCCTCGTTTGCAGCTGCTGTTGCTAACTCAACGGCCAGGAGGTATCACTTCTGTAGTGAATAAGAGTTCAAAGTTCATACCATTCGCAACCAAAGCTCACGCTGATGTTGGCTTTGTTCTGTAGTTATTATCTGAACCATTCTGACATCGGACTGTCGTCCTCGGAACAGGAGGTTATGTTGTCATCAAGGGCTTTAATAGGAAGGGAGAGGAGGGCGTGTTTGAAAAGTTTTATTGCCCAGGGGCAGACCACTGATTGAGCAGTCTTATGAAAACCCAAATCTCACATTTAAAAAATAATTAATTAATTAATTTTTGTGGTATCCAATTGTTTAGTAGCTAATATCTTGTCTCACGTACGGGCTCGGGAGAGACGAAGGTTGAAATTCATGCGTCCTCCGATACACAACCCAACCAAGCCGCACTGCTTCTTAACATCCAACCCGGAAGCCAGCCACACCAATGTGTCGGGGGAAACACGTCGCCCGACCTCCCGGTCGCGGCCAGTTACGACAGAGCCTGGGCGTGAACCCAGAGTCTCTGGTGGCACAGCTAGCGCTGCAGTACAGCGCCCTTAACCACTGCGCCAACCTTGGTTAGCACGCACTGCACCCAGCCTGCCACAGGAGTCGCTGGTGCGCGATGAGACAAGGATTTCCCCTGAGGGTTTTGTGCGTCGCCCGACCTCCCGGTCGCGGCCAGTTACGACAGAGCCTGGGCGTGAACCCAGAGTCTCTGGTGGCACAGCTAGCGCTGCAGTACAGCGCCCTTAACCACTGCGCCACCCAGGAGGCCCCAAATCTCACATTTTAGAAGTTAAAATCACATTTCATCCCATCACGAATAATTTCATATTCAAACATTTAAATTGAACAACAATGCCATGTGAATCCGATAACTCTGATGTGTAGACTTTACACTGTAGAGTTTATGTCATATTATCATTGATGAGAATGTCTCAGATGACAACCGAACTGACATCATATTCATTAAATTCAATTGGTCGGATTACCAGAATATAGTTAATTTCCCCCCACCTTCTGTTGTTCCCAGAATCTCTATGTTAACCAAAGGGTTTGCAAATGTAACATCAGTAGGGTAGAGAGAGGAAAAGGGGGGGAAGAGGTATTTATGACTGTCATAAACCTACCCCCAGGCCAACGTCATGACAGTTGTGTTGTGACTGTCACGGCCGTCAAATGAAGTAGACCAAAGTGCAGCGTGGTGAGTGTACATTTTCCTTTTTATTAGGATGATGACGCTGGACAAAAACAACCGTGCCGCTTAAGGGCTATGTGCCACAAACAAAGTTAACCCCCCACACTGAAAGGAGGGAAAAGGGCTCCCTAAGTATAGTTCCCAATCAGAGACAACGATAGACAGCTGTCCCTGATTGAGAACTATACCTGGCCAAAACATAGAAATACAAAATCATAGAAAAAACTAAACATAGAATGCCACCCCAAATCACACCCTGACCAAACCAAATAGAGACATAAAAAGGCTCTCTAAGGTCAGGGCGTGACAGTGACAAGGTGATATACAAAAGATAGCCCTATTTGGTAAAAGACCAAGTCCATGTTATGACAAGAACAGCTCAAATAAGCCAAGAGAAACAACAGTCCATCATTATTTTAAGTGTAGTCACAAAAACCATCAAGCACTATGATTAAACTGGCTCTCATGAGGACCGCCACATGAAAGGAAGACCCAGAATTACCTCTGCTGCAGAGGATAAGTTCATTAGAGTTACCAGCCTCAGAAATTGCAGCCCAAATAAATTCTTCACAGAGTTCAAGCAACAGACACATCTCAACATCGACTGTTCAGAGGAGACTGCGTCAATCAAGCCCTCATGGTCGAATTGCTTCAAAGAAACCACTACTAAATGACACCAATAAGAAGAAGAGACTTGCTTGAGTCAAGAAACACAAGCAATGGACATTAGACTGGTGGCAATCTGTCCTTTGGTCTGATGAGTCCAAATGTTATATTTTTGGTTCCAACCGCCGTGTCTTTGTGAGATGCAGACTAGGTGAACAGATGACCTCTGCATGTGTGGTTCCCACGGTAAAGTATGGAAGAGGAGGTGTGATGGTGTGGAGGTGCTTTGCTAGTCACACTGTCAGGGATTTATTTAGAATTCAAAGCAAACTTAACCAGCATTGCTACCATAGCATTCTGCAGTAATACGTCATCCTATCTGGTTTGCCCTTAGTGGGACTATCATTTGTTTTTCAACAGGACAATGACCCAACATACCTCCAGGCTGAGTAAGGGCTATTTAACCAACAAGGAGAGTGATTGGAGTGCTGCATCAGATGACCTGGCCTCCACAATCACCCGACATCAACCCAATTGAGATGGTTTGGGATGAGTTGGACCGCAGAGTGAAGTAAAAGCAGCTAAAAAGTGCTCAGCATATGTGGGAACTCCTTCAAGACTGTTGGAAAAGTATTCCAGATGAAGTTGGTCGAGAGAATGCCAATAATTTGTTAAGGCAAAGGGTGGCTACTTTGAAGAATATAAAATATATTTTGATTAGTTTAACCCTTTTATGTGTTATTTCATAGTTTTGATGTGTTCACTATTATTCTAAAATGTAGAAAATAGTCAAAATAAAGAAAAAGCCTTTAATGAGTAGGTGTGTCCAAACTTTTGACTGGTACTGTACATACATGCGTACACTGAGTGTACAAAACATTAAGAACACCTTCCTAATATTGAGTCTCCCTCAGGACAACCTCAATTCGTCGAGGCATGGACTCTACAAGGTGTTGAAAGCGTTCCACAAGGATACTGGCCTGTGTTGACTCCAATATTTCCCACAGTTGTGTCAAGTTGGATGGATGTCCTTTGGGTGTAGGACCATTCTTGAAACACACAGTAAACTGTTGAGTGTGAAAACCCCAGCAGTGTTGCAGTTCTTGACACAAACCAGTGTGCCTGGCACCTACTACCATACCCTTTCAAAGGCACTATTCTGTCTTGCCCATTCACCCTCTGAATGGCACACATACACAATCCATGTCTCAATTGTCTCAAGGCTTAAAAATCCTTCTTTAACCAGTCTCTTCCCCTTCATATTAACTGATTGTAGTGAATTTAACAAGTGACATCAATAGCTTTCACCTGGATTCACCTGGTCAGTCTATGTCATGGAATGAGCATAATGTTTTGTACACTCAGTGTATATGATATTGTTATATATGTTTTTAGAAACTGGGTAGTTCAAGCCCTGAATGCTGATTGGCTGACAGCCATGGTATATCAGACTGTATTCCATGGGTATGACAAAACGTTTGTTTTTCCAGCTCTAATTAAGTTGTTAACCAGTTTATAATAGCAGTAAGGCACCTCGGGGGTTTGCGATATATGGCCAATATACCACAGCCAAGGGCTTTGTCCAGGCACTCTGCGTCCAGGCACCTTAGCCGTGGTATATTGGCCATATACCACATCTCCACGGGCCTTATTGCTTACATAACCTTTGGGGGGAGCTGTAGTCCAGTCCAGGTAGTCATCACTGGTATGGCAGCCCGCTGTAGGTCATTTCTGTACCCCCCCCCCCCCCCACCCCCCCTTCGATCCTTCAGTCAATGTTGGCGTAACCATGGCGACTGCTCTCTGCTCAGCGCCATAGCAATGCCCTATGACCCTGGAGAGGTAACCTTTGGCCTGAGGGTCATCAGCAAGGATCAAAGGGGTCAGCACTGGCCAGAGGGGCAGTTAGAGCACTTCACTGAGTGGCTATCATTTTCCCT